>NC_143029.1:1152500-1175000 GCF_057628025.1 Oncorhynchus mykiss
ATTCAACTGGGGGTCCGTGGTCCATGGAGGTACTGCGGGGGTATTCAACTGGGGGTCCGTGGTCCATGGAGGTACTGCAGGGGTATTCAACTGGGGGTCCGTGGTCCATGGAGGTACTGCGGGGGTATTCAACTGGGGGTCCGTGGTCCATGGAGGTACTGCAGGGTCAGTGCAATATATACATATATTTTGTTTTAAGTGAAAAAAAATAATGAAGATTTTAATATATGAATATCGCAGCAACAAAATAATAAACACATTTTGACATACGTATAGTAGGAAAGAGGAAAATGACTTCTTTCTCTGTTTATTTCCTAATATTGAGCAGATGGCACTCATTGGAGACAATTACACTCACCTGAGTTTTAGACATAAGCTTTGAAAAAGCTCAAATCAGCTACCACTGCTTAAAGTGCCGCAGGCTGCTGGTGAGTTCTTGACTTGGACCATGACTTTTTGCCAACATATGGCTAACCTTTGTTTAACCAGCTAAACAGCTGCTTTTGTAGGAAATGTGTTTGGTGTTACCTTTCCAGCTAATAGGCTGTGTTAGAGTTTACACTTCCTCTTCCAATTATAATGTGGGGAGGTCAAAGAAATGAAACCCTATCTACCAAATCTATTTCTCCATTATCATTCACCAGATGAGAAGACAAGATGTGAGCTTTTTTTTTTTTACTAATGTATAATGAGGGTGCCTGGGTCGTTGGTTTGCCTGTGAGGGGGGTCCCTGAGTTGCCGGTTTGCCTTGGGAGGGGGTCCCTGGGTCGCCGGTTTGCCAGGGAGGGGGTCCCTGAGTCGCCGGTTTGCCAGGGAGGGAGTCCCTGAGTCGCCAGTTTGCCAGGGAGGGGGTCCATGAGTGGCTGGTTTGCCAGGGAGGGGGTGCCTGGGTCTCCGGTTTGCCAGGGAGGGGGTCTCTGGGCAAGAACAAGTTGAAGACGCCCCACAGCAGGTGTGAATGTGTGAATGTGTGAAGGTGTGAATGTGTGAAGGTGTGAATGTGTGAAGGTGTGAAGGTGTGAATGTGTGAATGTGTGAATGTGCGAATGTGTGAAGGTATGAAGGTGTGAATGTGCGAATGTGTGAAGGTGTGAAGGTGTGAAGGTGTGAATGTGTGAATGTGCGAATGTGCGAATGTGCGAAGGTACGAAGGTGCGAATGTGTGAATGTGTGAATGTGTGAAGGTGTGAATGTGCGAATGTGTGAAGGTGTGAATGTGTGAAGGTGTGAATGTGTGAAGGTATGAAGGTATGAAGGTGTGAATGTGTGAAGGTATGAAGGTGTGAATGTGCGAATGTGCGAATGTGTGAAGGTATGAAGGTGCGAATGTGTGAAGGTATGAAGGTGTGAATGTGCGAATGTGTGAAGGTGTGAAGGTGTGAATGTGTGAAGGTGTGAATGTGGGAAGGTGTGAATGTGTGAAGGGGTGAATGTGTGAAGGTGTGAATGTGTGAAGGTGTGAATGTGTGAATGTGTGAATGTGTGAAGGGGTGAATGTGTGAATGTGTGAAGGGGTGAATGTGTGAAGGTGTGAATGTGGGAAGGTATGAAGGTATGAAGGTGTGAAGGTTTGAATGTGTGAAGGTGTGAATGTGTTAAGGTGTGAATGTGTGAAGGTGTGAATGTGTGAATGTGTGAAGGTGTGAAGGTTGGATCTGAAAAACTATATATCACAAAATATCACCTTTGTGCACTTAATGTTTGTACTTTGAACATTTCCACAACATTAAACTGAACGCATTGAAAACAAAATCCTTGGACATTTGTATTGATAGTTATAAAGCAAATTCCAGTGTCCACTATCAAACTCACAACTTGACAGCTAGGCTGTGATACAAAGCACACATGATGAAGAATTAGGGATGAATTTGGAAATAGGTGTTCCGTTTCAGGTGGCATGCATTGAAACGTGTCACTTTCTCTTGGCTTTCTTTTGCAAAATAACTAGGAATTAACAGACTTATTTTCTAATAATTGTCAACATATATTATCACATTAAGGTGTGGGACGTTCACTGTATTGCAAGGAACAATAGCAGGTGTACTTCTCTCCAGCAGCATATTCTGTCTGTTGACCATTCACCTGTGGGAACATGGTGGCTCTCGACACCCGACAACAGAAAGAGTTGGCTTCTACTATCTGAGAGATTGTTTGTGAGGAAATGACCTCTGCCCTCGACTTGCAATTAAAACCGATAAATTCATCTCTTGCAATGTTCACTTCTAAAGTGGATACCTACTCAACTAAAGTGGAAAGTTTGGAGACAGCGGCCATTGTGCCAGAGGGGTGTGGAAGCGGGAAACTCAACTTCCTTCGTGAGGAATCTTTTCAATGTGCTGTTGGGGGGGGCTAGCTCCCATGCCACTGATAAACGTGACGCACCAATCAACAGTTTTGAAGTCGAATGGCCAATTGTTTACCTCGCAGCAGAACTGGGGACTCTGACCTATGGGGAGTAGAGGATCAGCATCTACCTAGACCTGAGTGCTGAACTGCTGAAACAGAGGGAGACCTACAATGAGATCCCAGCTATGATAAACCTGAGATGAGGCTTCATCCACCCGTCAAAACACATCTTGATCTTCCAGAACACAACACACACACGCTTTCCACTCCCAAGGAAGTTCAGGACTTCTTGGAGAAGCACATCAAGCACAACACACAAGGGGACGAGCCGACAGATCGAGGCTAACCCCAATTTGACTGGCTCAATGTTCCATGCACATTCACGCTGCTTAGCCTATTGCTGTGATGCTGCCCTCAGCATAAGACAATGAGGACACCTCCTCAATGGGGTAAAAGGAACAGCAGCCTTATTATTATTACTGCTGAACAGCGTTATTATTATATTGCCTATGTTCCAGGACATTGAGACATTGAGGAATCCACTTAATGAACAATGGATACTATATTGAAATGTCATGCAGACTGGCGCTGTTTCCTTGTGAGGTTTCAGCACATTGTGTCCCTATGGGCTAAACTGTTGAAGATACAGCACATTGTGTCCCTATGGGCTAAACTGTTGAAGATAGAGCACATTGTATCCCTATGGGCTAAACTGTTGAAGATACAGCACATTGTGTCCCTATGGGCTGTTAAGGCTAGATGGCCAGTCTAATATGCAATACGACACAATTCTTATTCATTCTCTTCCTGTTGATGGCTGCCCCACATCGTTTACAATGCTGAATGTTTCTCCCATGGAGAACTTGGCCTACAGGCCATGATTCAATGTGACACTCCCTCCTTCCTTTAACGTGACACCCCCTCCTTCCCTCAATGTGACACTCCCTCCTTCCCTCAATGTGACACTCCCTCCTTCCCTTAATGTGACACTCCCTCCTTCCCTTAATGTGACACTCCCTCCTTCCCTTAATGTGACACTCCCTCCTTCCCTTAATGTGACACTCCCTCCTTCCCTTAATGTGACACTCCATCCTTCCCTTAATGTGACACTCCCTCCTTCCCTCAATGTGACACTCCCTCCTTTCCTTAATATGACACTCCCTCCTTCCCTTAATGTGACACTCCCTCCTTCCCTTAATGTGACACTCCCTCCTTTCCTTAATATGACACTCCCTCCTTCCCTTAATGTGACACTCCCTCCTTCCCTTAATGTGACACTCCCTCCTTCCCTTAATGTGACACTCCCTCCTTCCCTCAATGTGACACTCCCTCCTTCCCTCAATGTGACACTCCCTCCTTCCCTTAATATGACACTCTTTCCAAGTCTATGGCTTTCTTTTTCCCCATTGAAATGCATCTGAACTCTTAAATATTGCTATTGTTCAAAAGTATAAATGCAATATAAAGTATTTGCTCTCTTCAATCTTAGTTGGTTTAGTTCGGAAAATGGGATCTTGTTTTTGTTTTAATTTGCTAAAATAGTTTAACAGAATGAAATCACAATATTTAGATTGACTATTTTTGCAAATGTATAAGAACAAAAAACAGAAATAATACATTTTCAGAAGTTACAGTGCCTTGCGAAAGTATTCGGCCCCCTTGAACTTTGCGACCTTTTGCCACATTTCAGGCTTCAAACATAAAGATATAAAACTGTATTTTTTTGTGAAGAATCAACAACAAGTGGGACACAATCATGAAGTGGAACGACATTTATTGGATATTTCAAACTTTTTTAACAAATCAAAAACTGAAAAATTGGGCATGCAAAATTATTCAGCCCCTTTACTTTCAGTGCAGCAAACTCTCTCCAGAAGTTCAGTGAGGATCTCTGAATGATCCAATGTTGACCTAAATGACTAATGATGATAAATACAATCCACCTGTGTGTAATCAAGTCTCCGTATAAATGCACCTGCACTGTGATAGTCTCAGAGGTCCGTCAAAAGCGCAGAGAGCATCATGAAGAACAAGGAACACACCAGGCAGGTCCGAGATACTGTTGTGAAGAAGTTTAAAGCCGGATTTGGATACAAAAAGATTTCCCAAGCTTTAAACATCCCAAGGGGCACTGTGCAAGCGATAATATTGAAATGGAAGGAGTATCAGACCACTGCAAATCTACCAAGACCTGGCCGTCCCTCTAAACTTTCAGCTCATACAAGGAGAAGACTGATCAGAGATGCAGCCAAGAGGCCCATGATCACTCTGGATGAACTGCAGAGATCTACAGCTGAGGTGGGAGACTCTGTCCATAGGACAACAATCAGTCGTATATTGCACAAATCTGGCCTTTATGGAAGCGTGGCAAGAAGAAAGCCATTTCTTAAAGATATCCATAAAAAGTGTTGTTTAAAGTTTGCCACAAGCCACCTGGGAGACACACCAAACATGTTGAAGAAGTTGCTCTGGTCAGATGAAACCAAAATTGAACTTTTTGGCAACAATGCAAAACGTTATGTTTGGCGTAAAAGCAACACAGCTGAACACACCATCCCCACCATCAAACATGGTGGTGGCAGCATCATGGTTTGGGCCTGCTTTTCTTCAGCAGGGACAGGGAAGATGGTTAAAATTTATAGAAAGATGGATGGAGCCAAATACAGGACCATTCTGGAAGAAAACCTGATGGAGTCTGCAAAAGACCTGAGACTGGGACGGAGATTTGTCTTCCAACAAGACAATGATCCAAAACATAAAGCAAAATCTACAATGGAATGGTTCAAAAATAAACATATCCAGGTGTTAGAATGGCCAAGTCAAAGTCCAGACCTGAATCCAATCGAGAATCTGTGGAAAGAACTGAAAACTGCTGTTCACAAATGCTCTCCATCCAACCTCTTTGAGCTCGAGCTGTTTTGCAAGGAGGAATGGGAAAAAATGTCAGTCTCTCGATGTGCAAAACTGATAGAGACATACCCCAAGCGACTTACAGCTGTAATCGCAGCAAAAGGTGGCGCTACAAAGTATTAACTTAAGGGGGCTGAATAATTTTGCACGCCCAATTTTTCAGTTTTTGATTTGTTAAAAAAGTTTGAAATATCCAATAAATGTCGTTCCACGTCATGATTGTGTCCCACTTGTTGTTGATTCTTCACAAAAAAATACAGTTTTATATCTTTATGTTTGAAGCCTGAAATGGGGCAAAAGGTCGCAAAGTTCAAGGGGGCCGAATACTTTCGCAAGGCACTGTATCAGACTCATTCTCGTCATTTCCAGTCACAACTTGTAGACTTGTTTACGTGTTGTTGTGCATTTTGTTGTTAACCTTACTTTGCTACCTAACAAATTTATGTTTTTTACTTTTTAATTAAGCCCAGCTTCAGACGCACACATTAGGCAAGGGCAATTTAAGTGTAGGAAAGGATGAAACAGCGTGTGTGCCACCAATAAGTACAGATAGTAGTATAAATCCCCTCGCACAGTCCCCGCAGCCGGACAACTTTCTCATGGCTTCTGGAAGGAAATGCTGTAGGACTTTCAATTGGTTCGCCATTAAGCAGCGAGTCGGAGTACTCCTTCCGTGCGGGGTCTGAGATGACGAAGCCTCCCACCATCAGCTCTGACAAATTGAAAACCCTTGTCATTGGCGACCCCATTACCCGCAGTATTAGACTTAAAACTAATCATCCAGCGATCATACACTGTTTACCAGGGGGCAGGGCTACCGAAGATGGTGCTGGCTAAGGCTTAAATAGGCTGTAAACTGGCGACTGTAGAGAATATAGGGATATTGTTATCCACGGCGGCACCAACAATGTTAGGATGAAACAGTCAGAGGTCACCAAGCGCAACATAGTAATTGTCTCTGTTCCTCTCCCAGTTAGGGGGAGTGATGAGCTCTACAGCAAAGTCTCACAACTCAATCGCTGGTTGAAAACGGTTTTCTGCCTCTCCCAAAAGATAGAATTCTAAGATAATTGACCTTCTTTCTGGGACTCAGACACAAACAGGACAAGGCCTGGCCTGTTGAGGAGTGACGGACCCCATCCTAGCTGGAGGAGTGCTCTCATCTTATCTACGAACATAGACAGGGCTTTTACTCCCCTAGCTCCACAATGGGATAGGGTGCAGGCCAGGCATCAGGCTGTTAGCCAGCCTGCCATCTTAGTAGAGTCTACCACTAGCACAGTCAGTGTAGTCAGCTCAGCTATCCCCATTGAGACCATGTCTGTGCCTCGACCTAGGTTGGGCAAAACTAAACATGGCTGTGTTTGCTTTAGCAATCTCATTGGAATAAAGACCTCCATTCCTGCCATTATTGAAAGAGATAGTGATACCTCACATTTCTAAATATGGCTACTTAATGTTAGATCACTCACTTCCAAGGCAGTTATAGTCAATGAACTAATCACTGATCATAATCTTGATGTGATTGGCCTGACTGAAACATGGTTTAAGTCTGATGAATTTACTGTGTTAAATGAGGCCTCACCTCCTGGTTACACTAGTGACCATATCCCTGCACATCCCGCAAAGGCGGAGGTTTTGCTTTCAATTTACAAAAACCCCCGATGTTTTCGTCTTTTGAGCTTCTAGTCATGAAATCTATGCAGCCTACTCAGTCACCTTTTATAGCTACTGTTTACAGGCCTCCTGGGCCATATACAGCGTTCCTCACTGAGATCTCTGAATTCCTTTCGGAATTGTCGTGTCTTTGGCTATGCCGGATTAAGTTTTATAACATGCTATTCTTTTCTATTCTATAAAATCCTTTCTCCGTAACTAATATTACCTGATTGAGCTAATCATGTAAATGTAATTAACTAGAGAGTCGGGGCACCACAAAATAATATTTATAGAGCTGTTATCTTCCGAATAAACTCTTAAAGACCTTAATATTTTACATCAATAGCAGTCAATATTAATCGTCACTTTAATTCATTCTCATCTGAAAGTTGTGAATTCTTGGTTATCTTCACGAACCCTGGCTAACAAGTTGAATCAGCAATACAAAATTGGGGTTTAATTATTTATTTACTAAATACCTAACTAATCACACAGAATTACATATACACAGAATGAATCATACATTGATTACAAATTACATCATAAAGGAAAACGTCCCTAGCGGACGGAACAGATATGACAGCTGGTTACACAAAGAAAAGGGGCTGGGTTTGAGTGAAAGAGCAGGAAGACTGAGGGACAAAGGGAGAAGCGATGTCTCTATCGTAAATACAATATCGTATGCATTCTAAATTACCGCCCATTTGGAAAAGGAAAATGCAATAAATATTTACTCTGAGCTGCGCTTCGGTAGGTTGGTAGTAGATGGGAGGCCGTGTTGCCCAACCGAGTCCTTTGTTCTTTGAAGAATGTCTCTGGTGATAAATTGGATACGTTGTAGTAACGTCGTAGTGTGGTAGACGGCATACTCACTGCTCTAGCACACTCTGCTAACCCTGATGTCCTTGCCGTGTCTGAATCCTGGCTCAGGAAGGCCACCAAAAATTCTGAGATTTCCATACCCAACTATAACATCTTCCGTCAAGATAGAACTGCCAAAGGGGGAGGAGTTGCAGTCTACTGCAGAGATAGCCTGCAAAGTAATGTCATACTTTCCAGGTCCATACCCAAACAGTTCGAACTACTAATTTTGAAAATTACTCTCTCCAGAAATAAGTCTCTCACTGTTGCCGCCTGCTACCGACCCCCCTCAGCTCCCAGCTGTGCCCTGGACACCATTTGTGAATTGATCGCCCCCCATCTAGCTTCAGAGTTTGTTCTGTTAGGTGACCTAAACTGGGATATGCTTAACACCCCGGCAGTCCTACAATCTAAGCTAGATGCCCTCAATCTCACTCAAATCATCAAGGAACCCACCAGGTACAACCCTAACTCTGTAAACAAGGGCACCCTCATTGACGTCATCCTGACCAACTGGCCCTCCAAATACACCTCCGCTGTCTACAACCAGGATCTCAGCGATCACTGCCTCATTGCCTGTATCCGCTACGGAGCCGCAGTCAAACGACCACCCCTCATCACTGTCAAACGCTCCCTAAAACACTTCTGTGAGCAGGCCTTTCTAATCGACCTGGCCCGGGTATCCTGGAAGGACATTGACCTCATCCCGTCAGTTGAGGATGCCTGGTCTTTCTTTAAAAGTAACTTCCTCACCATTTTAGATAAGCATGCTCCGTTCAAAAAATGCAGAACTAAGAACAGATATAGCCCCTGGTTCACTCCAGACCTGACTGCCCTCGACCAGCACAAAAACATCCTGTGGCGGACTGCGCTAACATCGAATAGTCCCCGCGATATGCAACTGTTCAGGGAAGTCAGGAACCAATACACACAGTCAGTCAGGAAAGCTAAAGCCAACTTCTTCAGGCAGAAGTTTGCATCCTGTAGCTCCAACTCCAAAAAGTTCTGGGACACTGTGAAGTCCATGGAGAACAAGAGCACCTCCTCCCAGCTGCCCACTGCACTGAGACTAGGTAACATGGTCACCACCGATAAATCCATGATTATCGAAAACTTCAACAAGCATTTCTCAACGGCTGGCCATGCCTTCCGCCTGGCTACTCCAACCTCGGACAACAGCCCCCCCCCCCCCGCAGCTACTCGCCCAAGCCTCTCCAGGTTCTCCTTTACCCAAATCCAGATAGCAGATGTCCTGAAAGAGCTGCAAAACCTGGACCCGTACAAATCAGCTGGGCTGGACAATCTGGACCCTCTATTCCTGAAACTATCCGCCGCCATTGTCGCAACCCCTATTACCAGCCTGTTCAACCTCTCTTTCATATCGTCTGAGATCCCCAAGGATTGGAAAGCTGCCGCAGTCATCCCCCTCTTCAAAGGGGGCGACACCCTGGACCCAAACTGTTACAGACCTATATCCATCCTGCCCTGCCTATCTAAGGTCTTCGAAAGCCAAGTCAACAAACAGGTCACTGACCATCTTGAATCCCACCGTACCTTCTCCGCTGTGCAATCTGGTTTCCGAGCCGGTCACGGGTGTACCTCAGCCACGCTCAAGGTACTAAACGATATCATAACCGCCATCGATAAAAGACAGTACTGTGCAGCCGTCTTCATAGACCTTGCCAAGGCTTTCGACTCTGTCAATCACCGTATTCTTATCGGCAGACTCAGTAGCCTCGGTTTTTCGGATGACTGCCTTGCCTGGTTCACCAATTACTTTGCAGACAGAGTTCAGTGTGTCAAATCGGAGGGCATGCTGTCCGGTCCTCTGGCAGTCTCTATGGGGGTGCCACAGGGTTCAATTCTCGGGCCGACTCTTTTCTCTGTATATATCAATGATGTTTCTCATGCTGCGGGCGATTCCCTGATCCACCTCTACGCAGACGACACCATTCTATATACTTCCGGCCCGTCCTTGGACACTGTGCTATCTAACCTCCAAACGAGCTTCAATGCCATACAGCACTCCTTCCGTGGCCTCCAACTGCTCTTAAACGCTAGTAAAACCAAATGCATGCTTTTCAACCGTTCGCTGCCTGCACCCGCACGCCTGACCAGCATCACCACCCTGGATGGTTCCGACCTTGAATATGTGGACATCTATAAGTACCTAGGTGTCTGGCTAGACTCTAAACTCTCCTTCCAGACCCATATCAAACATCTCCAATCGAAAATCAAATCAAGAGTCGGCTTTCTATTCCGCAACAAAGCATCCTTCACTCACGCCGCCAAACTTACCCTAGTAAAACTGACTATCCTACCGATCCTCGACTTCGGCGACGTCATCTACAAAATTGCTTCCAACACTCTACTCAGCAAACTGGATGCAGTTTATCACAGTGCCATCCGTTTTGTCACTAAAGCACCTTATACCACCCACCACTGCGACTTGTATGCTCTAGTCGGCTGGCCCTCGCTACATATTCGTCGCCAGACCCACTGGCTCCAGGTCATCTACAAGTCCATGCTAGGTAAAGCTCCGCCTTATCTCAGTTCACTGGTTACGATGGCAACACCCATCCGTAGCACGCGCTCCAGCAGGTGTATCTCACTGATCATCCCTAAAGCCAACACCTCATTTGGCCGCCTTTCGTTCCAGTTCTCTGCTGCCTGTGACTGGAACGAATTGCAAAAATCGCTGAAGTTGGAGACTTTTATCTCCCTCACCAACTTCAAACATCTGCTATCCGAGCAGCTAACCGATCGCTGCAGCTGTACATAGTCTATTGGTAAATAGCCCACCCATTTTCACCTACCTCATCCCCATACTGTTTTTATTTATTTATTTTTATTTTTCTGCTCTTTTGCACACCAATCTCTACCTGTACATAACCATCTGATCATTTATCACTCCAGTGTTAATCTGCATAATTGTAATTATTTGCCTACCTTCTCATGCCTTTTGCACACAATGTATATATAGACTCCCCTTTTTTCTACTGTGTTATTGACTTGTTAATTGTTTACTCCATGTGTAACTCTGTGTTGTCTGTTCACACTGCTATGCCTTATCTTGGCCAGGTCTCAGTTGCAAATGAGAACTTGTTGTCAACTAGCCTACCTGGTTAAATAAAGGTGAAATAAAAAAATAAATAAAAAAATACTCTGTTTGTTCTTTCTTAGCCCACTTTTGCAGCTGCTGTTGCTAACTCAACGGCTAGGAGGTATCACTTCTGTAGTGAATAAGAGTTCAAAGTTCAAACCATTCGCAACCAAAGCTCACGCTGAGGTTGGCTTAGTTCAGTAGTTGACATGTTAGTCTTTTTAACGCAGAGGCTGAAGACGCACTTGGAACAGGAGGTTATATGTTCGTCAAGGCTTTATATATGAAACGTTTTATACCCATGTCCCTTCACAGGGGCGGGCCACTGATTGAGCAGAGCCCTAACCTTATGAAAACCCAAAGCTAAAATTTCATTTCATGTTTTCACCAATCATTTTATATTCAAACATTTAAATTGAACAACAATTCCATGTGAATCCGATAACTACAATGTGCAGACTTTCCACTGTAGAGTTTGTCATCTTATCATTGATGAGAATGTCTCAGATGACAACCGAACTGACATCATATTCATTAATTACCACCGCATATTTTCATTTGGTCAGATTACCAGAATATAGTTCATTTCCCCCCACCTTCTGATGTTTCCAGAATCTCTATGTTAACATCAGTAGGGTAGAGAGTGGAAAAAGTGTGTGTGGGGGGGGGGGTATTTATGACTGTCATAAACCTACCCCCAGGCCAACGTCATGACAGTAGATAATATTCAAATTTATGGTGACTTTAATATTCATAATATTTTGTCCCGTGGAATAAATATTGTGGATCTAAATGTTTTTCCTCATAATCCTGGACTATCGGACCACCGTTTTCTTACGTTTGCAATCGCAACAAATAATCTGCTCAGACAACAACCAAGGATCATCAAAAGTCACGCTATAAATTCTCGGACAACCCAAGGATTCCTAGATGCCTTTCCAGACTCTCTCTGCCTACCCAAGGACATCAGAGGGCAACAATCAGTTAACCACCTAACCTCTAGCGAAACCCGCATGCGGGAGCGTAATCATCAACATAAATATTCCTAGAAAATATTCCTATTCATGAAAATCACAAATGAAATATAGTGAGACCGAGCTTAGCCTTTTGTTAATCACTCAGTCATCTCAGATTTTCAAAACATGCTTTACAGCCAACGCTAGACAAGCATTTGTATAAGTTTATAATAGCCTAGCATAGCATTATGCCTTGCTAGCAGCAGGCAACCTTGTCACGGAAATCAGAAAAGCAATCAAATTAAATTGTTTACCTGATGAACTTCGGATGTTTTCACTCATGAGACTCCCAGGTAGATAGCCAAAGTTAATTTTTTCCCAAAAGATAATTTTTGTAGGCGAAACAGTTCCGTTTGTTCTTCACGTTTGGCTGACCACAATGCCATTTATTTTCTCCAAATTAGCTCCATAATATCGACAGAAACATGGCAAACGTTGTTTAGAATCAATCCTCAAGGTGTTTTTCTAATATCTATTCGATAATATATCCGTCGGGATAATTCCTTTTTCTCTAGGACCGATTGGAGTAATGGCTACCTCTGTACTTTACGCGAGAATCTCTCTCGGAGCCACCATGTGACCACTTACGCAATGTGCCCCCATACGGCTTTTACCTAACTGACGAACTCAAATTAACCCAATACCCTGGATGCAGTCGCACAACTAAAAACAAAAAAAAACATTTGTCATAAGAAACTAGCTCCCTGGTACTCAGAAAATACCCGAGCTCTGAAGCAAGCTTCTAGAAAATTGGAAAGGAAATGGCGCTACACCTAACTGGAAGTCTTCCGATTAACTTGGAAAGACAGTACCGTGCAGTACCAAAGAGACCTCACTGCTGCTCGATCATCCTATTTTTCCAACTTAATTGAGGAAAGTAAGAACAATCCCAAATTTATTTTTGATTCTGTCGCAAAGCTAACTAAAAAGCATCATTCACCAAGAGAGGATGGCTTTCACTTCAGCAGTGATAAATTAATTAACTTCTTTGAGGAAAAGATCATGATCATTAGAAAGCAAATTATAGACTCTTCTTTAAATCTGCCTATTCCTCCAAAGCTGAATTGTCCTGAGTCTGCACAACTCTGCCAGGACCTAGGATCAAGGGAGACTCTCAAGTTTTTTAGTACTATATCTCTTGACAATTTGATGAAAATAATCATGACCTCTCAACCTTCAAACTGCATACTGGACCCTATTCCAACTAAACAACTGAAAGAGCTGCTTCCTGTGCTTGGCCCTCGTATGTTGAACATAATAACGTCTCTCTATCCAACGGATGTGTACTAAACTCCATAAATGTGTCAGTAATGGAACAAACCTTGACCCAGAAAATATAAAAACTGTCAGCCTATATCGAATCTCCCATTCCTCTCAAACATTTTTAAAAGGCTGTTTGTCATGTATTGTCATGTTGTGTCTTTCTGTCCTTTCCTTTCACCCTGTCTCCCTCTGCTGGTCGTATTAGGTTACCTTTTCTCCCCCGCTTTCCCCCAGCTGTTCCTTGTCTCCTCTTGACTACCTCGTCACCCCTTCTCCCACCTGTTCCCTTTTTCCCTCTGATTAGTCCCCTATATCTCTCTCTGTTTTTGTTCCTGTCCTTGTCGGATTCTTGTTTGTTGTGTTTCATGCCTGAGCCAGACTATCGTCATGTTTGCTGTAACCTTGTCCTGTCCTGTCGGAATCTGCCGGTCTATCTGAGCCTACCTATGTTTGGTTATTAAAGAAGCTCTGTTTAAGTTAGTTCGCTTTTGGGTCCTCATTCACTCACCGTAACAGAAGAATCCGACCAAGAATGGACCCAGCGACTTCGGATCCTCTCCACTCAGCCGTCGAGATCCAGGGAGCGATGCTAGGCACACACGAGCAGGAATTGTCTGCTGCTCGACATGCCGTTGAGACCCTGGCCACCCAAGTCTCCAACCTCACAGAACAGGTTCATCATCTCCGCCTCGATCCACCGGCCACTTCCAGGGCTTTCGAATCTCCGGAGCCCAGAATCAATAACCCGCCGTGTTACTCTGGGGAGCCCACTGAATGCCGCTCGTTCCTCACCCAGTGTGATATTGTGTTTTCTCTCCAGCCCAACACTTACTCCAGGAGCACTGCTCGTGTCGCCTACGTCATATCTCTCCTTATTGGACGGGCTCGTGAGTGGGGCACGGCAATCTGGGAGGCAAGGGCTGAGTGTACTAACCAGTATCAGGACTTTAAGGAGGAGATGATACAGGTTTTTGATCGATCTGTTTTTGGGGAGGAGGCTTCCAGGGCCCTGTCTTCCCTATGTCAAGGTAATCGATCCATAACAGACTACTCTATTGAGTTTCGCACTCTTGCTGCCTCCAGTGGCTGGAACGAGCCGGCTTTGCTCGCTCGTTTTCTGGAGGGTCTCCGCGCAGAGGTAAAGGATGAGATTCTCTCCCGGGAGGTCCCTTCCAGCGTGGATTCCCTGATTGAACTCGCTATTCGCATTGAGCGACGGGTTGATCTTCGTCACCGAGCTCGTGGAAAGGAGCTCGCGTTCTCCGTTGCCCCCCTCTCCGCATCACTACCATCTTCCTCTGCCGGCTCGGGAGCTGAGCCTATGCAGCTGGGAGGTATCCGCATCTCGACTAAGGAGAGGGAACGGAGAATCACCAACCGCCTCTGTCTCTATTGCGGTTCTGCTGGTCATTTTGTCACTTCATGTCCAGTAAAAGCCAGAGCTCATCAGTAAGCGGAGGGCTACTGGTGAGCGCTACTACTCCTGTCTCTCCTTCAAGATCCTGCACTACCTTGTCGGTCCATCTACGCTGGACCGGTTCGTCAGCTTCCTGCAGTGCCTTAATAGACTCTGGGGCGGAGGGCTGTTTTATGGACGAGACCTGGGCTCGGGAACATGACATTCCTCTCAGACAGTTAAGGGAGTCCACGGCCTTGTTCGCCCTGGATGGTAGTCCTCTCCCCAGGATTCAGCGTGAGACGCTACCTTTAACCCTCACTGTTTCTGGTAATCATAGCGAAACCATTTCTTTTTTGATTTTTCGTTCACCTTTTACACCTGTTGTTTTGGGCCATCCCTGGCTAGTTTGTCATAATCCTTCCATTAATTGGTCTAGTAATTCTATCCTCTCCTGGAACGTCTCTTGTCATGTGAAATGTTTAATGTCTGCTATCCCTCCTGTTTCCTCTGTCTCTTCTTCACAGGAGGAGCCTGGTGATTTGACAGGCGTGCCGGAGGAATATCACGATCTGCGCACGGTGTTCAGTCGGTCCAGGGCCACCTCTCTTCCTCCACACCGGTCGTATGATTGTAGTATTGATCTCCTTCCGGGAACCACTCCCCCCCGGGGTAGACTATCCTCTCTGTCGGCTCCCGAACGTAAGGCTCTCGAGGATTATTTGTCTGTAGCTCTTGACGCCGGTACCATAGTCCCCTCCTCCTCTCCCGCCGGAGCAGGGTTTTTTTTTTGTCAAGAAGAAGGACGGGTCTCTGCGCCCCTGCATAGATTATCGAGGGCTGAATGACATAACAGTTAAGAATCGTTATCCGCTTCCTCTTATGTCTTCAGCCTTCGAGATCCTGCAGGGAGCCAGGTTTTTCACTAAGTTGGACCTTCGTAACGCTTACCATCTCGTGCGCATCAGGGAGGGGGACGAGTGGAAGACGGCGTTTAACACTCCGTTAGGGCACTTTGAATACCGGGTTCTTCCTTTCGGCCTCGCTAACGCTCCAGCTGTCTTTCAGGCATTAGTCAATGATGTCCTGAGAGACATGCTGAACATCTTTGTTTTCGTTTACCTTGACGATATCCTGATTTTTTCACCGTCACTCCAGATTCATCTTCAGCACGTTCGACGTGTCCTCCAGCGCCTTTTAGAGAATTGTCTTTTTGTGAAGGCTGAGAAGTGCACTTTTCATGCCTCCTCCGTCACATTTCTCGGTTCTGTTATTTCCGCTGAAGGCATTAAGATGGATCCCGCTAAGGTCCAAGCTGTCATTGATTGGCCCGCCCCTAAGTCACGCGTCGAGCTGCAGCGCTTTCTCGGCTTCGCGAACTTCTATCGTCGTTTCATCCGTAATTTCGGTCAGGTGGCAGCTCCTCTCACAGCCCTTACTTCTGTCAAGACGTGCTTTAAGTGGTCCGTTTCCGCCCAGGGAGCTTTTGATCTCCTCAAGAATCGTTTTACATCCGCTCCTATCCTTGTTACACCTGACGTCTCTAGACAGTTCGTTGTCGAGGTTGACGCGTCAGAGGTGGGCGTGGGAGCCATTCTTTCTCAGCGCTCCCTCTCTGACGACAAGGTCCACCCATGCGCATATTTTTCTCATCGCCTGTCGCCGTCGGAACGTAACTATGATGTGGGAAACCGCGAACTGCTCGCCATCCGGTTAGCCCTAGGCGAATGGCGACAGTGGTTGGAGGGGGCGACCGTTCCTTTTGTCGTTTGGACTGACCATAGGAACCTTGAGTACATCCGTTCTGCCAAACGACTTAATGCGCGTCAGGCGCGTTGGGCGCTGTTTTTCGCTCGTTTCGAGTTCGTGATTTCTTATCGTCCGGGCTCTAAGAACACCAAGCCTGATGCTTTATCTCGTCTCTTCAGTTCTTCAGTAGCCTCCACTGACCCCGAGGGGATTCTCCCTGAGGGGCGTGTTGTCGGGTTGACTGTCTGGGGAATTGAGAGGCAGGTAAATCAAGCGCTCACTCACACTCCGTCGCCGCGCGCTTGTCCTAGGAACCTTCTTTTCGTTCCCGTTCCTACTCGTCTGGCCGTTCTTCAGTGGGCTCACTCTGCCAAGTTAGCCGGCCACCCTGGCGTTCGGGGTACGCTTGCTTCCATTCGCCAGCGTTTTTGGTGGCCCACCCGGGAGCATGATACGCGTCGTTTCGTGGCTGCTTGTTCGGTCTGCGCGCAGACTAAGTCCGGTAACTCCCCTCCTGCCGGCCGTCTCAGGCCGCTTCCCATTCCCTCTCGACCGTGGTCTCACATCGCCTTAGATTTTGTCACCGGACTGCCTTCGTCAGCGGGGAAGACTGTTATTCTTACGGTTGTCGATAGGTTCTCTAAGGCGGCTCATTTCATTCCTCTTGCTAAGCTTCCTTCTGCTAAAGAGACGGCACAAATCATCATCGAGAATGTTTTCAGAATTCATGGCCTTCCGTCAGACGTCGTTTCGGACAGAGGTCCGCAATTCACGTCTCAATTTTGGAGGGAGTTTTGCCGTTTGATTGGGGCTTCCGTCAGTCTCTCTTCCGGCTTTCACCCCCAGTCTAACGGTCAAGCAGAACGGGCCAATCAGACTATTGGTCGCATCTTACGCAGTCTTTCTTTTCGCAACCCTGCGTCTTGGTCAGAACAGCTCCCCTGGGCAGAATACGCCCACAACTCGCTTCCTTCGTCTGCGACCGGGCTATCTCCTTTTCAGAGTAGCCTCGGGTACCAGCCCCCGCTGTTCTCATCTCAGTTCGCCGAGTCCAGCGTCCCCTCCGCTCAGGCTTTTGTCCAACGTTGCGAGCGCACCTGGAAGAGGGTCAGGTCCGCACTTTGCCGTTATAGGACGCAGACTGTGAGGGCTGCTAATAAGCGTAGAACTAAGAGTCCTAGATATTGTCGCGGTCAGAGAGTTTGGCTCTCCACTCAGAACCTTCCCCTTAAGACGGCTTCTCGCAAGTTGACCCCGCGGTTCATTGGTCCGTTCCGTATTTCTCGGGTCATTAATCCTGTCGCAGTTCGACTTCTTCTTCCGCGATACCTTCGTCGCGTCCACCCGGTCTTCCATGTCTCCTGTATTAAGCCCGTTCTTCGCGCCCCCGCTCGTCTTCCCCCCCCCCCCCATCCTTGTCGAGGGCGCACCCATCTACAGGGTCCGCAGGATTTTGGACATGCGTCCTCGGGGCCGTGGTCACCAGTACCTCGTTGATTGGGAGGGGTACGGTCCTGAGGAGAGGAGTTGGGTTCCCTCTCGGGACGTGCTGGACCGTGCGCTGATCGAGGATTTCCTCCGTTGCCGCCAGGTTTCCTCCTCGAGTGCGCCAGGAGGCGCTCGGTGAGTGGGGGGGGTACTGTCATGTATTGTCATGTTGTGTCTTTCTGTCCTTTCCTTTCACCCTGTCTCCCTCTGCTGGTCGTATTAGGTTACCTTTTCTCCCCCGCTTTCCCCCAGCTGTTCCTTGTCTCCTCTTGACTACCTCGTCACCCCTTCTCCCACCTGTTCCCTTTTTCCCTCTGATTAGTCCCCTATATCTCTCTCTGTTTTTGTTCCTGTCCTTGTCGGATTCTTGTTTGTTGTGTTTCATGCCTGAGCCAGACTATCGTCATGTTTGCTGTAACCTTGTCCTGTCCTGTCGGAATCTGCCGGTCTATCTGAGCCTACCTATGTTTGGTTATTAAAGAAGCTCTGTTTAAGTTAGTTCGCTTTTGGGTCCTCATTCACTCACCGTAACACTGTTGCGCAACAACTCACTGCCTTCCTAAAGACAAACAATGTATACGAAATGCTTCAGTCTGGTTTTAGACCCCATCATAGCACTGAGACTGCACTTGTGAAGGTGGTAAACTCTCTTTTAATGGCATCAGACCAAGGCTCTGCATCTGTCCTCGTGCTCCTAGACCTTAGTGCTGCTTTTGATACCATCAATCACCACATTCTTTTGGAAACCCAAATTGGTCTACTCGGACAAGTTCTGGCCTGGTTTAGATCTTATCTGTTGGAAAGATATCAGTTTGTCTCTCTGGATGGTTTGTCCTCTGACAAATCAACTGTAAATGTCGGTGTTCCTCAAGGTTCCATTTTAGGACCACTTCTGTTTCACTATATATTTTACCTCTTGGTGATGTCATTTGGAAACAATGTTAACTTTCACTGCTATGCGGATGACACACAGCTGTACATTTCGATGAAACATGGTGAAGCCCCAAAATTGCTCTCCTACCTATATTTCCGATTTGGTCCTGCCGTACATGTCCTACATGTACACTACGGTCACAAGACGCATGCCTCCTAATTGTCCCTAGAATTTCTAAGCAAACAGCTGGAGGTAGGGCTTTCTCCTATTTTCCATTTTTATGGAATGATCTGCCTACCCATGTGAGAGACGTAGACTCGGTCTCAACCTTTAAGTCTCAACCTTTAAGGCTGAGTCACTGGCTTACTGGTGCTCTTCCATAACGTCCCCAGGAGGGGTGCGTCACTTGAGTGGGTTGAGTCACTGACGTGATCTTCCTGTCTGGGTTGGCGCCCCCTCTTGGGTTGTGCCGTGGGGGAGATCTTTGTGGGCTATACTCGGCCTTGACTCAGGATGGTAAGTTGGTGGTCGGAGATATCTCTCTCTATTGGTGTGGGGGCTGTGCTTTGGCAAAGTGGGTGGGGTTATATCCTGCCTGTTTGGCCGTGTCTGGGGGTATCATTGGATGGTTTCGTCGCCACAGTTTCTCCCGACCCCTCCTTTCTCAGCCTCCAGTTTTTATGCTGTTAACACAGCATAAAAACTTGTTAACACAGTGTCCAAAGAAGGGCCAGAAGTATACAGAATGGTGTTGTCTGCGTAGAGGTGGATCAGAGACTCACCAGCAGCAAGAGGGAAATCATTGATGTATACAGAGAAGAGAGTCGGTCCAAGAATTGAACCCTGTGGCACCCCCATAGAGACTGCCAGCGGTCCGGACAACAGACCCTCCGATTTGATACACTGAAATCTATCAGAGAAGTGGTTGGTGAACTAGGCGAGGAAATCATTTGAGAAACCAAGGCTGTCGAGTCTGCCGATGAGGATGTAGTGATTGACAGAGTCAAAGCCTTGGCCAGATCAATGAATACGGCTGCACAGTAATGTTTCTTATCGATGGCGGGTTAAGATATCGTTTAGGACCTTGAGCGTGGCTGAGGTGCACCCATGACCAGCTCTGAAACCAGATTGCATAGCAGAGAGGGTATTGTGAGATTCGAAATGGTTGGTAATCTGTTTGTTGACTTGGCTTTCGAAGACCTTAGAAATTCAGGGTAGGATAGATTTAGGTCTCTAGCAGTTTGGGTCACGAGTGTCCCCCACCTTTGAAGAGGGGGACGACCGCAGCTGCTTTCCAATCTTTGGGAATCTCAGACAACACGAAAGAGAGGTTGAACAGGCTAGTAATAGGGGTGGCAACAATTTCGGCAGATCATTTTAGAAAGAAATGGTCCAGATTGTCTATCCCGGGCTGATTTGTAGGGGTCCAGATTTTGCAGCTCTTTCAGAACATCAGCTGACTGGATTTGGGAGAAGGAGAAATGGGGAAGGCTTGGAAGAGTTGCTGTGGGGGTGCAGTGCTGTTGACCGGGGTAGCCAGGTGGAAAGCATGGCCAGCCGTAGAAAAATGCTTATTGAAATTCTCAATTATCGTGGATTTATCAGTGGTGACAGTGTTTCCTATCTTCAGTGCAGGGGGCAGCTGGGAGGAGGTGCTCTTATTCTCCATGGACTTTACAGTGTCCCAGAACTTTTTTGAGTTAGTGTTGCAGAAAGAAAATTTCTGCTTGAAAAAGCTAGCCTTTTCTAACTGCCTGTGTATAATGGTTTCTAGCTTCCCTGAAAAGCTGCATATCACAGGGGCTGTTTGATGCTAATGCAGAACGCCATATGATGTTTTTGTGTTGGTTAAGGGCAGTCAGGTCTGGGGAGAACCAATGGCTATATCTGTTCCTGGTTCTAAATTTCTTGAATGGGGCATTCTTATTTAAGATGTTTGGGAAGGCATTTAAAAACAATAACCAGGCATCCTCTACTGACGGGATGAGATCAATATCCTTCCAGGATACCCTGGCCAGGTCAATTTGAAAGGCCTGCTCGCTGAAGTGTTTCAGGGTGCGTTTGACAGTGATGAGTGGAGGTCGTTAGACCACTGACCCATTACGGATGCAGGAAATGAGGTAGTGATCGCTGAGATCTTGGTTGGAAACAGCAGAGGTGTATTTAGAGGGCAAGTTGGTTAGGATGGTATATATGAGGGTGCCCATGTTTACGGCTTTGGGGAGGTACCTGGTAGGTTCATTGATAATTTGTGTGAGATTGAGGGCATCAAGCTTAGATTGTAGGATGGCTGGGGTGTTAAGCATGTTCCAGTTTAGGTCGCCTAGCAGCACAAGCTCTGAAGATAGATGGGGGGCAATCAGTTCATGGTGTCCAGAGCACAGCTGGGGGCAGAGGGTGGCCTATAGCAGGCGGCAACGGTGAGAGACTTGTTTGTAGAGAGGTGGATTTTTAAAAGTAGAAGTTCAAATTGTTTGGGTACAAACCTGGATTGTAGGACAGAACTCTGTAGGCTATCTTTGCAGTAGATTGCAACACCACCCCCTTTGGCAGTTCTATCTTGTCTGAAAATGTTGTAGTTACAGATGAAGATTTCAGAATTTTTGGTGGTCTTCCTAAGCCAGGATTCAGACACAGCTAGAACATCCGGGTTGGCAGAGTGTGCTAAAGCAGTGAATAAAACAAACTTAGGGAGGAGGCTTCCAATGTTAACATGAAACCAAGGCTATTACGGTTACAGAAGTCATCAAAAGAGAGCGCCTGGGAAATAGGAGTGGAGCTAGGCACTGGATGTGAATACAGTGGAGGTAAACCTAGGTATTGAGTGATGATGAGAGAGATATTGTCTCTAGAAACATCATTGAAGCCAGGAGATGTCATCGCATGTGTGGGTGGTGGAAATAATAGGTTGGATAAGGTATAGTGAGCAGGACTAGAGGCTCTACAGTGAAATACGCCAATAAACACTAACCAGAACAGCAATGGACAAGGCATATTGACATTAAGGAGAGGCATGCTTAGTCGAGTGATCAAATGGGTCCAGTGAGTAGTGAGGTTGGTTGGGGTCACGGCGATTCAGACAGCTAGCCGGGCCATCGGTAGCAAGCTAGCATAGGATGGAGGTCTGTTTTTTTTTTTTGCGTTTCCGTCGGTAGGATTAGTGGGGTTCCGTGTGGTAGAGGGGATCAATCCAATTCGCAAAAAATTAAAAATAGATATAGTTATAGAGGCCCAAGAAAAAAGAAAAAAAAATTGTCCGAATAGATCTATTCAGATAGCAGCCAATAAGACAGCTAACGATTAGCGGGCTGCAGATGGGCGTTCAGGTAACATCGCGACGGAGGAGCCATCTGGATAACTTCCTCGGGCAAATAATGTCGGTAGTCCAGTTGTGAAGGCCCGGTGGGGCTCCACGTTGGCACCCAGCTGATGTAAGAAGGGCTATATAAATACATTTGATTTGATTATGCTGTACTTTTTGAAGCATTCAAAAGTATTCAAAGCCTTTACTCAGTACTTTGTTGTAGCACCTTTGGCAGCGATTACAGCCTTGCGTCTTCTTGGGTATGACGCTACAAGCTTGGCACACCTGTATTTGGTGAGATTCTCCCAAACGTCTCTGCAGATCCTTTCAAGCTCTGTCAGATTAGACGGGGAGAGTTGCTGCACAGTTATTTTCAGATCTCTCCAGAGATGTTTGATCGGGTTCAAGTCCATTCTCTGGCTGGGCCACTCAAGGAAATTCAGAGACTTGTCCCGAAGCCACTCCTGCATTGTCTTGGCTGTGTGCTTAGGGTTGTTATCCTGTTGGAAGGTGAACCCAGCCCCAGTCTGA
>NC_143029.1:1180000-1187500 GCF_057628025.1 Oncorhynchus mykiss
GCAGCATAGGCAAGATACAGTAGATGGTATCGAGTACAGTATATACATATGAGATGAGTATGTAAACAAAGTGGGATAGTTAAAGTGGCTAGTGATACATGTATTACATAAGGATACAGTCGATGATATAGAGTACAGTATATACGTATGCATATGAGATGAATAATGTAGGGTAAGTAACATTATATAAGGTAGCATTGTTTAAAGTGGCTAGTGATATATTTACATCATTTCCCATAAATTCCCATTATTAAAGTGGCTGGAGTTGAGTCAGTGTCAGTGTGTTGGCAGCAGCCACTCAATGTTAGTGGTGGCTGTTTAACAGTCTGATGGCCTTGAGATAGAAGCTGTTTTTCAGTCTCTCGGTCTGCTGCGCCTTCTTCACAATGCTGTCTGTGTGAGTGGACCAATTCAGTTTGTCTGTGATGTGTATGCCGAGGAACTTAAAACTTGTTACCCTCTCCACTACTGTTCCATCGATGTGGATAGGGGGGTGTTCCCTCTGCTGTTTCCTGAAGTCCACAATCATCTTCTTAGTTTTGTTGACATTGAGGTTATTTTCCTGACACCACACTCCGAGGGCCCTCACCTCCTCCCTGTAGGCCGTCTCATCGTTGTTGGTAATCAAGCCTACCACTGTTGTGTCGTCCGCAAACTTGATGATTGAGTGGGAGGCGTGCGTGGCCACGCAGTCGTGGGTGAACAGGGAGTACAGGAGAGGGCTCAGAACGCACCCTTGTGGGGCCCCAATGTTGAGGATCAGCGGGGAGGAGATGTTGTTGCCTACCCTCACCACCTGGGGGCGGCCCGTCAGGAAGTCCAGTACCCAGTTGCACAGGGCGGGGTCGAGACCCAGGGTCTCGAGCTTGATGACGAGCTTGGAGGGTACTATGGTGTTTAATGCCGAGCTGTAGTCAATGAACAGCATTCTCACATAGGTATTCCTCTTGTCCAGATGGGTTAGGGCAGTGTGCAGTGTGGTTGAGATTGCATCGTCTGTGGACCTATTTGGGCGGTAAGCAAATTGGAGTGGGTCTAGGGTGTCAGGTAGGGTGGAGGTGATATGGTCCTTGACTAGTCTCTCAAAGCACTTCATGATGACGGAAGTGAGTGCTACGGGGCGGTAGTCGTTTAGCTCAGTTACCTTAGCTTTCTTGGGAACAGGAACAATGGTGGCCCTCTTGAAGCATGTGGGAACAGCAGACTGGTATAGGGATTGATTAAATATGTCCGTAAACACACTGGCCAGCTGGTCTGCGCATGCTCTGAGGGCGCGGCTGGGGATGCCGTCTGGGCCTGCAGCCTTGCGAGGGTTAACACGTTTAAATGTCTTACTCACCTCGGCTGCAGTGAAGGAGAGACCGCATGTTTTCGTTGCAGGCCTTGTCAGTGGCACTGTATTGTCCTCAAAGCGGGCAAAAAAGTTATTTAGTCTGCCTGGGAGCAGGACATCCTGGTCTGTGACTGGGCTGGATTTCTTCCTGTAGTCCGTGATTGACTGTAGACCCTGCCACATGCCTCTTGTGTCTGAGCCGTTGAATTGAGATTCTACTTTGTCTCTGTACTGACGCTTAGCTTGTTTGATAGCCTTGTGGTGTGAATAGCTGCACTGTTTGTATTCGGTCATGTTACCAGACACCTTGCCCTGATTAAAAGCAGTGGTTCGCGCTTTCAGTTTCACGCGAATGCTGCCATCAATCCACGGTTTCTGGTTAGGGAATGTTTTAATCGTTGCTATGGGAACGACATCTTCAACGCACGTTCTAATGAACTCGCACACCGAATCAGTGTATTCGTCAATGTTGTTGTCTGACGCAATACGAAACATGTCCCAGTCCACGTGATGGAAGCAGTCTTGGAGTGTGGAGTCAGCTTGGTCGGACCAGCGTTGGACAGACCTCAGCGTGGGAGCCTCTTGTTTTAGTTTCTGTCTGTAGGCAGGGATCAACAAAATGGAGTCGTGGTTAGCTTTTCCGAAAGGGGGGCGGGGCAGGGCCTTATATGCATCGCGGAAGTTAGAGTAACAATGATCCAAGGTCTTTCCACCCCTGGTTGCGCAATCGATATGCTGATAAAATTTAGGGAGTCTTGTTTTCAGATTAGCTTTGTTAAAATCCCCAGCGACAATGAATGCAGCCTCCGGATAAATGGTTTCCAGTTTGCAAAGAGTCAAATAAAGTTCATTCAGAGCCATCGATGTATCTGCTTGGGGGGGGATATATACGGCTGTGATTATAATTGAAGAGAATTCTCTTGGTAGATAATGCGGTCTACATTTGATTGTGAGGAATTCTAAATCAGGTGAACAGGATTTGAGTTCCTGTATGTTTCTTTCATCACACCATGTCACGTTAGCCATAAGGCATACGCCCCCGCCCCTCTTCTTACCAGAAAGATGTTTGTTTCTGTCTGCGCGATGCGTGGAGAAACCAGCTGGCTGCACCGCCCCCGATAGCATCTCTCCAGTGAGCCACGTTTCCGTGAAGCAAAGAACGTTACAGTCTCTGATGTCCCTCTGGAATGCTACCCTTGCTCGGATTTCATCAACCTTGTTGTCAAGAGACTGGACATTGGCAAGAAGAATGCTAGGGAGTGGTGCACGGTGTGCCCGTCTCCGGAGTCTGACCAGAAGACCGCCTCGTTTCCCTCTTTTTCGGGAGTCGTTTTTTTGGGTCGCTGCATGGGATCCGCTCCGTTGTCTTGTTTGTAAGGCAGAACACAGGATCCGCGTCGCGAAAAACATATTATTGGTCGTACTGATGGTGAGTTGACGCTGATTGTTTTTTTTAACCTGAATCTGCTGCTTGATGATACCTGTGCTTTTTTTATTTATATCTGTAATATTTTGATTGGTAATTTAATTTAATTTAATTCTCGACTGTATGCAATGAAACCTAAGATGACCTGGGGTACTAATGTAAGAAACAGCACGTAAAAAAACAAAACACTGCATAGTTTCCTAGGAACGCGAAGCGAGACGGCCATCTCTGTCGGCGCTGGAAGTTCCCAATATGCCCTAAAGGTGAAAAAAATACAATTTAGCATTAATACTGGAGTGACAGATGTGCAGATTATGATGTGCAAGTAGAGATACTGGGGAGCAAAAGGGCAAGTAATAATATGGGGATGAGGTAGTTGGGCTATTTACAGATGTGCTGTGTACAGGTACAAGGATCGGTAAGCTGCTCTGACAGCTGATGCTTAAAGTTAGAGAGGGAGATATAAACTCCAGCTTCAGAGATTTTTGTAATTCGTTCCAGTCATTGGCAGCAGAAAACTGGAAGGAAAGGCGGCCAAATTAAGTGTTGGCTTTGGGGGTGACCAGTGCAATGTACCTGCTGGAGCACATGCTACGGGTGGATGTTGCTATGGTGACCATTGAGTTGAGATAAGGTGGGGATTTACCTAGCAAAGGCTTATAGATGACCTGGAGCCAGTGGGTTGGCTGGCCCCCATGTAGTGAGGGCAAGCCAACCAGAGCATAGAGGTCGCAGTGGTGGGTAGTATATGGGGCTTTGGTGACAAAACAGATGGCCCTGTCATAGACTACATCCAGTTTGCTGAGTAGAGTGTTGGGGGCTATTTTGTAAATGACATCGCCTAAGTAACGGATAGGTAGGACAGTCTGTTTTACGAGAGTATGTTTCATGGCATGAGTGAAGGAGGCTTTGTTGCGAAAGTGTGGAAGGAGAGTTTACAGTCTAACCAGACACCTAGGTATTTGTAGTTGTCCACATATTCTATGTCAGAACCGTCCAGAGTAGTAATGCCAGTTGGACAGGAGGGTGTGGGCAGCAATCGGTTGAAGAGCATGCATTTAGTTTTACTAGCATTTAAAAGTAGTTGGAGGCCACGGAAGGAGTGTTGTATGGCCTTGAAGCTCGTTTGGAGGTTTGTTAGCACAGGGTCCATAGATGGGCCAGATGTATTCAGAATGATGTCGTCTGCATAGAGGTGGATCAGAGAATCACCAGAAGCAAGAGCGACATCATTGATTTTTACAGAGAAAAGAGTCGGCCAGAGTTTAAGCCCTGTGGCACCCCCATAGAGACTCCCAGAGGTCCGAACAACAGGCCCTCCGATTTGACACACTGAACTCTATCTGAGAAGTAGTTGGTGAACCAAGCGAGCCAGTCATTTGAGAAGCCACGGCTATTGAGTCTCCCGATAAGAATGCGGTGATTGACAGAGTCGAAAGCCTTGGCCAGGTTGATGAAGACGGCTGCACAGTACTGTCTTTTATCGATGGCGGTTATGATATCGTTTAGGACCTTGAGCGTGGCTGAGGTAAACCCACGACCAGCTAGAAAACCAGACTGCATAGTGGAGAAGGTACGGTGGAATTCGAAATGGTCGGTGATTTGTTTATTAACTTGGTTTAAGAAGATTTTAGAAGGGCAGGGCAGGAGGGATATAGGTCTATAACAGTGTGGGACTAAGGTGTCTACCCCCTTTAAAGAGGGGGTTGACTGCGTCAGCTTTCCAATCTTTGGGGATCTCAGACAATACGAAAGAGAGGTTGAATAGGCTAGTAATAGGGGTTGCAACAATTTTGTCTGATCATTTTAGAAAGAGAGGGTCCAGATTGTCTTGCCCAGCTGATTTGTAGGGATCCTTATTTTTTCAGCTCTTTCAGAACATCAGCTGTTTTGATTTGGGTGAAAGAGAAGGGGGTGCTGAGGTGTTGGCCGGAGTAGCGGTAGCCAGGTTTAAAGCATGCCCAGCCTTGGAAAAATGCTTATTGAAATGATCGATCGATTATCGTAGATTTATCGGTGTTGACAGAACTGGATGTCATACCAGTGGAGGTATACCAAGCTAAATACTTTAAGTCTGGGAACACTCCAAGGCTAGATGTCATACCAGTGGAGGTATACCAAGCTAAAGACTTTAAGTCTGGGAACACTCCAAGGCTAGATGTCATACCAGTGGAGGTAGACCAAGCTAAAGACTTTAAGTCTGGGAACACTCCAGGGCTGGATGTCATACCAGTGGAGGTAGACCAAGCTAAAGACTTTAAGTCTGGGAACATTCCAGGGCTGGATGTCATACCAGTGGAGGTAGACCAAACCTTTTTTGATATACTCAGAGGACATTTATTAGAATATTTGAACCACTTCTATTTAAATGGCAGATTATCAGACAGTCAACAAGAAGGTCTGATTTCATTATCACTGAAACAGGATCCAAGTGGTGTATATAAAGATACAGTCCATTTAAAAAAATGAGGCCCCTTACACTTCAGTGTTGTGATGCAAAAATTCGAGCAAAATGCTTAGAGCATATAATTAAAAAGGTATTGTCGGATATTATTCATCCTAATCAGACTGGTTTTTACATGGAGAGTATAAGACAAGTACTGGAAACAATAGAATACTATGAAACATCTGGGAAAATAGGCCTGGTTTTCATAGCTGACTTTGAAAAGGCCTTTGATAAAGTACGACTGGAGTTTATATATAAATGCCTGGAGTATAACAGTTTTGGAGAATCTCTTATAAAATGAATTAAAGTAATGTATAGAAACCCTAGGTGTAAAATAGTAAATAATGGCTACATCTCAGAATGTTTTAAACTGTCAAGAGGAGTAAAACAAGGTTGTTATTATTGCCATTGAAATGTTAGCTGTTAAAATTAGATCCAACAATAATATTAAGGGATCAGAAATCCGTGTCTTAAAAACTTTTACATTTTTTTTAATTTCACCTTTATTTAACCAGGTAGGCTAGTTGAGAACAAGTTCTCATTTACAACTGCGACCTGGCCAAGATCAAGCATAGCAGTGTGAACAGACAACACAGAGTTACACATGGAGTAAACAATTAACAAGTCAATAACACAGTAGAAAAAAAGAGAAAAAAGAGAGTCTATATACATTGTGTGCAAAAGGCATGAGGAGGTAGGCGAATAATTACAATTTTGCAGATTAACACTGGAGTGATAAATGATCAGATGGTCATGTACAGGTAGAGATATTGGTGTGCAAAAGAGCAGAAAAGTAAATAAATAAAAACAGTATGGGGATGAGGTAGGTAAAAATGGGTGGGCTATTTACCGATAGACTATGTACAGCTGCAGCGATCGGTTAGCAGCTCAGATAGCAGATGTTTGAAGTTGGTGAGGGAGATAAAAGTCTCCAACTTCAGCGATTTTTGCAATTCGTTCACAAAGGTGTCATTGTACGCTGATGATTCATGTTTTCTTTTAAAACCACAATTAGAGTCTCTCCACGGCCTCATAGAGGACTTAGATACCTTTGCTATCCTCTCTGGATTAAAGCCAAATTATGATATTACGTATTGGATCACAAAAAAATGCTACTTTTACTTTACTGTGTAGTTTACCAATTAAAAGGTCTGACGGAGATGTGGAAACACTCAGTATACAAATCCCAAAAGAAAGAAATGATCTCACTACAATACATTTTAATAGAAAGTTAGCAAAAATAGATACAATCTTGTTACCATAGAAAGAAAAGTACCTGTCTATTTGTGGAAAAACCACCCTGATTCACTCTTCAGTCATGTCCCAGTTTACCCTGATTAACTCTTTAGTCATATCCCAGTTCATCTATTTGCTTATGGCCTTGCCTACACCTAGCGACCTGCTTTTTAAATTGTATGAGAGAAAAATAAATCATTTTATTTGGAATGGGAAGTCAGAAAAAATGACCTTACCTTCATTATAGACTAAAATGGTGATAAATAAAAGAATATGCCAGTTTCATTTAAGAACCAAAACACTGCCAGCTCTGCCATATAGTTTGGAAAGTAGTTGGGAGGAGATTTTCGATGTACCAACTCTATGGCTATAAGTTTTGGCGCTGGGAGACGAGAAGCAAGTATTGGGAGTGAATATTTAATGGATAATAGACAGGAAACATGCAAGGACAGCGTGTGGACAGGGGAAAAGACATCACCGCTGACACGGGGAACAAACTGAGGAGCAGACCAATATAGAGTTGCAATCAACAAAATAAAGGAGTCCAGGTGAGTCCAATGAGCGCTGATGCGCGTAATGATGGGCAGCCTGGCGCCCACGAGCACCAGGGATGGGAAACGGGAGCAGCAGAGACAATGGTACATGGTTTATGAACTGATACACAAATCGACGCCGGATTCAAAACTTTCCATTTAAATTATTATACAATGTTTTTGCAACCGATAGAATATTATATATATGGGGGATACACCCACCCCAGCTCTGCAAATTCTGCTGCGAAGAGACAGAGTCATTGGATCATTTATTTTGGTACTGTCCACATCTAGCTTGTCTTTGGTCAGGTCCAGGAATTACTGAAGAATTGCAATATTTACCTGGAGCTAACCCTGCAGATAGCACTACTAGGTGATCTGAAAAGTCGTAGTCAATTGATCAATAATATAATAATACTTTTAGCAATATATGTGAGAGGTTGAGGGTAGAGCAAGGACATCAGTAGTAGATGGGAGAGGTTGAGGGTAGAGCAAGGACATCAGTAATAGAGGTTGAGGGTAGAGC
>NC_143029.1:1730000-1740000 GCF_057628025.1 Oncorhynchus mykiss
CACAGAACATACTGTATCTGAACCACAGGACATACTGTATCTGATACTGAACCACAGAACATACTGTATCTGAACCAAAGAACATACTGTATCTGAACCACAGGACATACTGTATCTGATAATGAACCACAGAACATACTGTATCTGAACCACAGGACATACTGTATCTGATACTGAACCACAGAACATACTGTATCTGAACCACAGGACATACTGTATCTGATACTGAACCACAGAACATACTGTATCTGAACCACCACAGGACATACTGTATCTGATACTGAACCACAGAACATACTGTATCTGAACCACAGGACATACTGTATCTGAACCACAGGACATACTGCATCTAAACCACAAGACATACTGTATCTGAACCACAGGACATACTGTATCTGAACCACAGGACATACTTTATCTGAACCACAAGACATACTGCATCTAAACCACAGGACATACTGTATCTAAACCACAGGACATACTGTATCTGAACCACAGGACATACTTTATCTGATACTGAACCACAGGACATACTGTATCTGAACCACAGGACATACTGTATCTGAACCACAGGACATACTGTATCTGAACCACAGGACATACTGTATCTGAACCACAGGACATACTGTATCTGAACCACAGGACATACTGTATCTGAACCACAGGACATACTGCATCTAAACCACAGGACATACTGTATCTAAACCACAGAACATACTGTATCTGAACCACAGGACATACTGTATCTGTACCACAGAACATACTGTATCTGAACCACAGGACAACCTGTATCTGATACTGAAACACAGACCATACTGTATCTGAAAAAAGGACATACTGTATCTGAAACACAGGACATACTGTATCTGAACCACAGGACATACTGTATCTGGTACTGAACCACGGAACATACTGTATCTGAACCAAAGGACATACTGTCTCTGATACTGAACCACAGAACATACTGTATCTGAAAAAAAGGACATACTGTATCTGAACCACAGGACATACTGTATCTGAACCACAGGACATACTGTATCTGAAACATAGGACATACTGTATCTGATACTGAACCACAGGACATACTGTATCTGTTACTGAACCACAGGACATACTGAATCTGAACCACAGGATATACTGTATCTGAACCACAGGACATACTGTATCTGTTACTAAACCACTGGACATACTGTATCTGAACCACAGGACATACTGTATCTGTTACTGAACCACAGGACATGTTGAATCTGAACCACAGGACATACTGTATCTGAACCACAGGACATACTGTATCTGAACCACAGGACATACTGTATCTGATACTGAACCACAGGACATACTGTGTCTGTTACTGAACCACAGGACAAACTGAATCTGAACCACAGGACATTCTGTATCTGAACCACAGGACATACTGTATCTGAACCACAGGACATACTGTATCTGAACCACAGGACATACTGTATCTGAACAACAGGACATACTGTATCTGAACCACAGGACATACTGTATCTGAACCACAGGACATACTGTATCTGAACCACAGGACATACTGTATCTGAACCACAGGACATACTGTATCTGATCCACAGGACATGATGTATCTGGACCACAGGACATACTGCATCTAAACCACAGGACATACTGTATCTAAACCACAGGATATACTGTATCTGAACCACAGGACATACCTTATCTGATACTGAACCACAGAACATACTGTATCTGAACCACAGGACATACTGTATCTGATACTTAACCACAGAACATACTGTATCTGAACCACAGGACATACTGTATCTGATACTGAACCACAGACCATACTGTATCTGAAAAAAGGACATACTGTATCTGAACCACAGAACATACTGTATCTGAACCACAGGACATACTGTATCTGATACTGAACCACAGACCATACTGTATCTGAAAAAAGGACATACTGTATCTGAACCATAGGACATACTGTATCTGAACCACAGACCATACAGTATCTGAAAAAAAGGACATACTGTATCTGAACCACAGGACATACCTTATCTGATACTGAACCACAGAACATACTGTATCTGAACCACAGGACATACTGTATCTGATACTTAACCACAGAACATACTGTATCTGAACCACAGGACATACTGTATCTGATACTGAACCACAGACCATACTGTATCTGAAAAAAGGACATACTGTATCTGAACCACAGAACATACTGTATCTGAACCACAGGACATACTGTATCTGATACTGAACCACAGACCATACTGTATCTGAAAAAAGGACATACTGTATCTGAACCATAGGACATACTGTATCTGAACCACAGACCATACAGTATCTGAAAAAAAGGACATACTGTATCTGAACCACAGGACATACTGTATCTGAACCACAGGACATACTGTATCTGGTACTGAACCACGGAACATACTGTATCTCAACCAAAGGACATACTGTATCTGATACTGAACCACAGAACATATTGTATCTGAAAAAAAGGACATACTGTATTTGAACCACTGGACATACTGTATCTGAACCATAGGACATACTGTATCTAATACTGAACCACAGGACATACTGTATCTGTTACTGAACCACAGGACATACTGAATCTGAACCACAGGATATACTGTGTCTGAACCACAGGACATACTGTATCTGTTACTAAACCACAGGACATACTGTATCTTAACCACAGGACATACTGTATCTGTTACTAAACCACAGGACATGTTGAATCTGAACCCCAGGACATACTGTATCTGAACCACAGGACATACTGTATCTGAACCACAGGACATACTGTATCTGATACTGAACCACAGGACATACTGTGTATGTTACTGAACCACAGGACATAATGTATCTGGACCACAGGACATACTGCATCTAAACCACAGGACATACTGTATCTAAACCACAGGATATACTGTATCTGAACCACAGGACATACCTTATCTGATACTGAACCACAGAACATACTGTATCTGAACCACAGGACATACTGTATCTGATACTTAACCACAGAACATACTGTATCTGAACCACAGGACATACTGTATCTGATACTGAACCACAGACCATACTGTATCTGAAAAAAGGACATACTGTATCTGAACCAGAGAACATACTGTATCTGAACCACAGGACATACTGTATCTGATACTGAACCACAGACCATACTGTATCTGAAAAAAGGACATACTGTATCTGAACCATAGGACATACTGTATCTGAACCACAGACCATACAGTATCTGAAAAAAAGGACATACTGTATCTGAACCACAGGACATACTGTATCTGAACCACAGGACATACTGTATCTGGTACTGAACCACGGAACATACTGTATCTCAACCAAAGGACATACTGTATCTGATACTGAACCACAGAACATACTGTATCTGAAAAAAAGGACATACTGTATTTGAACCACTGGACATACTGTATCTGAACCATAGGACATACTGTATCTAATACTGAACCACAGGACATACTGTATCTGTTACTGAACCACAGGACATACTGAATCTGAACCACAGGATATACTGTGTCTGAACCACAGGACATACTGTATATGTTACTAAACCACAGGACATACTGTATCTTAACCACAGGACATACTGTATCTGTTACTAAACCACAGGACATGTTGAATCTGAACCCCAGGACATACTGTATCTGAACCACAGGACATACTGTATCTGAACCACAGGACATACTGTATCTGATACTGAACCACAGGACATACTGTGTCTGTTACTGAACCACAGGACATACTGAATCTGAACCACAGGACATACTGTATCTGAACCACAGGACATACTGTATCTGAACCACAGGACATACTGTATCTGAACCACAGGACATACTGTACCTGAACCACAGGACATACTGAATCTGAACCACAGGACATACTGTACCTGAACCACAGGACATACTGTATCTGAACCACATGACATACTGTATCTGAACCACAGGACATACTGTATCTGAACCACAGGACATACTGTATCTGGTCCTGAACCACAGGACATACTGTATCTGATACTGAACCACAGGACATACGGTATCTGAACCAGAGGACATTCTGAATCTGGTACTGAACCACAGGAAATACACTCAGAGCAGGACCTGGTTCACACATGAACAAATGCGTCATAGTTAGGGTTGAATGGCGAGAACCCGTTGACAAAGAGTTACCGGGATTTACCATTCAAAACCACTCCCTTTTTCCATGGATAAATAACTGTGATAAACCGGTATAATGTATTAAATTATTGATATGAAAAGCAATACTGAAATGGAACTGTTAAATGAAATGTGATGTCTAAATCTAGCTTTGCTATGGCCTGTGCATGATACTAACGTTCAGTATGGAGGACAGACAGCCCATCTCAATATGGAGCACAGACAGCCATCTCAATATGGAGGACAGACAGCCCATCTCAATATGGAGGACAGACAGCCCATCTCAATATGGAGGACAGACAGCCATCTCAATATGGAGGACAGACAGCCATCTCAATATGGAGGACAGACAACCCATCTCAATATAGAGGACAAACAGCCCATCCCGATATGGAGGACAGACGGTCCATCTCAGTATGGAGGACAGACAGCCCATCCCGATATGGAGGACAGACAGCCCATCTCAATATGGAGCACAGACAGCCCATCTCAGTATGGAGCACAGAAAGCCCTTCTCAGTATTGAGACAGACAGCCATCTGTTTGGAGGACAGACAGCCCATCCCGATACGGAGGACAGACAGCCCATCTCAGTATGGAGGACAGACAGCCCATCTCAGTATGGAGGACAGACAGCCCATCTCAGTATGGAGGAAAGACAGCCCATCCCGATATGGAGGACAGACAGACCATCTCAGTATGGAGGACAGACAGCCCATGACAATATGGAGGACAGACAGCCCATCTCAGTATGGAGCACAGACATCCCAACTCAATATGAAGGAGAGACAGCCCATCTCAGTATGGGGGACAGACAGCCAATCTCCATCTTTCTTTCATGGGTCACCTTGTTTTTTAGTTGTAAAGATATTTTTTTGTATTTCAGCTAAAGAGTTTTGAAACAGTCTTTCAGTTGAATATCGTTTCTTTAAATCAGCGCCCACGCGAGCACTCTCTCAGTCTTTCTCTCTCTCCATCAACTTCATTCAAATTGCATCTAAAATATATCATCCTGTTCTAGATTGATAGATTCCCATTCCCTTTTTCTACATTTTGTTACTTTATAGCCTTATTCTAAAATTGATTATTAAATAAAACAAAATCCTCATCAATCTACACACAATACCCCATAAGAACAAAGCAAAAACAGGTTTTTAGACATTTTTGCAAATCTATAGAAAACCACAACAGAAAAACCTTATTTCCATAAGCTACGAGAATCGACATTGAGCTCAGTTGCTTCCTGTTTCCACTGATCATCCTTGAGATGTTTCAACACTTAATGGCAGTCCACCTGTGGTTGTCACGCCCTGGTCTTAGTATTTTGTGTTTTCCTTATTATTTTGGTCAGGCCAGGGTGTGACATGGGTTTATTTATGTGGTGTGTTTTGTCTTGGGGTTTTCGTAGGTATTGGGATTGTGGCTTAGTGGGGTTCTCTAGCAAAGTCTATGGCTGTTTGGAGTGGTTCTCAATCAGAGGCAGGTGTTTATTGTTGTCTCTGATTGGGAACCATATTTAGGCCGCCATATTCTTTGAGTGTTTCGTGGGTGATTGTTCCTGTCTTTGTGTTTGTTTTGCACCAGTATAGGCTGTCATCATTATTAAAGATGAATCTAAATTACCACGCTGCATTTTGGTCCGACTCTCCTTCAAGTCAAGAAAACCGTAACAGTGGTAAATTCAATTGATTAAACATGTTTTCGAAAGGCACACACCTGGCTATATAAGGTCCCACTTTTGGCAGTACATGTCAGTGCAAAAACCAAGCCTCGAGGTCGAAGGAATTGTCTGTAGAGCTGCGAGACAGGATTGTGTCGCAGCACAGATCTGGGGAAGGGTACAAGCATTGAAGTTCCCAAGAACACAGTGGCCTCCATCATTCTTAAATTAAAGAAGTTAAAAACCACCAAGACTCTTCCTAGAGCTGGCCGCCCGGCCGAACTGAGCAACCGGGGGAGAAGGGCCTTGGTCAGGGAGGTGATCAAGATCCCGATGGTCACTCTGACAGAGCTCCAGAGTTCCTCTGTGGAGATGGGAGAACCTTCCAGAAGGACCACCATCTCTGCAGCACTCCAACAATCAGGCCTTTATTATAGAGTGGCCAGATGGAAGCCACTCCTCAGTAAAAGGCACATGACTGCCCTCTTGGTGATTATAAAAAAAAAACTAAAGGACTCTCAGATGAAACGATGAACTCTTTGGCCTGAATGCCAAGCGTCACGTCTGGAGAAAACCTGGCATTATCACTATGGGGAAGCATGGTGGTGGCAGCATCATGCTGTGAGGTTGTTTTTCAGCGGCAGAGACTGGGAGACTAGTCAGGATCGAGGGAAAGATAAACAGAGAAAAGTACAGAAAGATCCTTGATGAAAATCTCCTCTAGAGCACTCAGGACCTCAGACTGAGGCGATGGTTCGCCTTAGATCAGGACAACGACATGCACACAGCCAAGACAATGCAGGAGTGACTTCGGAACAAGTCTCTGAAAGTCCTTGAGGTGCCCAGCCAGAGCCCTAACTTGAACCCGGTCAAACATCTCTGGATTGTCCTGAAATTAGCTGTGCAGGGACGCTTCCCATCCAACCTGACAGAGCTTGTGAAGATTTACAGAAAAGAATGGCAGAAACTCTCCAAAAACAGCTGAGAAAAGATTTTAGCATCTTACCCAAGAAGACACAAGGCTGTAATCACTGCCAAAGGTGCTTCCACAAAGTACCGAGTTCACCTTGTACCTGAATGATTATGTACATGTTCTTCTGTCTCTTGCCAAATATTCACACACCTGTGATCTGCTTGCCTCTCCTTAAAAAACATTTCTTAGCTAATGGAGTCCTATGCAAAAAAAACAAGACAAGAATAGTTTGCTGGACAATATTTTTTTGTCATTTCTTATACCAATACTGTTGGAAAAGGGACGCAAGCTAATTTTTGATGAATGTTAAATAAGCAGTACACGTTATAATAAAGTAGTGCACGTTATGATAAAGTAGAGCATGTTATAATAAAGTAGTGCACGTTATAATAAAGTAGTGCACGTTATAATAAAGTAGTGCACGTTATAATAAAGTAGTGCACGTTATAATAAAGTAGTGCATGTTATAATAAAGTAGTGCACGTTATAATAAAGTAGTGCACGTTATAATAAAGTAGTGCATGTTATAATAAAGTAGTGCACGTTATAATAAAGTAGTGCATGTTATAATAAAGTAGTGCACAATATGATAAAGTAGTGCACGTTATAATAAAGTAGTGCACATTATAATAAAGTAGTGCACGTTATAAAAAAGTTATTAATAAAGTATTATATTATATAATAAAGTATTGCATATTATAATAAAGTAGTGCACATTATAATAAAGTAGAACACAGTAAAATAAAGTAGTGCACATTATAATAAAGTAGTGCACATTATAATGAAGTAGTCCGCATTATAGTAAGGTAACTAATAAAGTATATTATTATATAATAAAGTAGAACACATTATAATAAAGTAATTAATTAAGTATATTATATAATAAAGTAGAACACATTATAATAAAGTAATTAATTAAGTATATTATATAATAAAGTAGAACACATTATAATAAAGTAATTAATTAAGTATATTATATTATAAAGTAGAACACATTATAATAAAGTAATTCATAAAGTATATTATTATATTATAAATTAGAACACACTATAATAAGGCAAAGGATAAAGTATAATATGATATATAAAATTAGAACACATTATAATAAGGTAATAGATAAAGTATAATATGATATATAAAATTAGAACACATTATAATAAGGTAATAGATAAAGTATAATATGATATATAAAATTAGAACACATTATAATAAGGTAATAGATAAAGTATAATATGATATATAAAATTAGAACACATTATAATAAAGTAATAGATAAAGTATGATATAATACATTTGTGCTTTAGTCTCCTACCTAGTCAGGCAGAAATGTCATCGCAGCAGCCGTGCAGTGATCCAACTTGCTTTACCCATTTCACAATGTGATGTAATCACAACTTTAAGGAGCTATGTGTGCTGTGTGTTTCAGTTGTGTCGATATTAAACTATTAGCCTTGTTACATAAAGGCCTGGCTTTATTTTCCCTCTGAGCAATGACGCCAACAACAGCTGCCCTTACACCACAAGGAAGGATCTGGGAGGACTGAACGGTGTCGTGGAAATTCAGTCCTGAGAGAGACTTGGTCATTTCTTCAAACAGTCAGCTTTATTTAATATTGATTCATTATTTCAATAATGAGTCTGGTCAACCAATTGAGTGTTGGGCAGAGTAACCTAACCTTTACACAAATGCAGAGTACTATATATAGCTGACACTAACAATGCTCAGTCATGGCAGACCAAGAAGCATCTTAAGCCACTTGGGTTCAACCACGTGGATTGTTGTCTTGACTTTGTTTCCCAGATGCAAGGATGATTTTGAGATAATGGGGGATTGTTCTACTCCTAAACTATATCGAGTAAAACACATTATTGTCTCTGTAATGCTGTCTTTAACCCATTTGTTAGCTCAAGCCATCTCCAGTGACCATGTGCCCAGATTAGCTGCAGATAACCAGAGTGGAGCCCATGAAAACACAGACACTAACAGGACAGAAATGTCTTATATTAAATGTTAGCCATTAATATCAAATGAACCAGGTAAATATGTAATTTTTCTGTCGCAGCGGCAACTCCAACGACAGCTGTCCTTATTTTTATTTTATTTCACCTTTGTGAAACCAAGTTCTAATTTACAACTGCGATCTGTCCAAGATAAAGCAAAGTAGTGCAACACAAACAACAACACAGTTACACATAAACAAACATACAGTCAATAACACAATAGAAAAGTCTATATATGCAAATGAAGTAAGATTAGGGTGGTAAGGCAATAAATAACACGTAGTGGAGAAATAATGACAATTTACCAATGAAACACTGGAGTGATAGATGTGCAGAAGATGAATGTGCAAGTAGAGATACTGGGGTGCAAAAGAGAAAGAAAAAATAACATTTTGCAGATGAGGTAGTTGGGTGGTCTATTTATAGATGGGCTATGTACAGGTGCAATTATCTGTAAGCTGCTATGGCAGCTGATGCTTAAAGCTAGTGAGGGGGATATGAGTCTCCAGCTTCAGTGATTTTTGCAATTCTTTCCAGTCATTGGCAGCAGAGAACTGGAAGGAAAGGCGGCCAAAGGAGGTGTTGGCTTTGGGGGTGACCAGTGAAATATACCTGCTGTAGCGCGTGCTACAGGTGGGTGCTTCTATGGTGACCGGTGAGCTGAGATAAGCCGGGGCTTTACCTAGCAAAGACTTATAGATGACCTGGAGCCAGTGGGTTTGGCAACGAATTGAAGCGAGGGCCAGCCAATGAGAGCGTACAGGTCACAGTGGTGGGTAGAATATGGGGCTTTGGCACTGTGATAGACTGCATCCAATTTGCTGAGTAGAGTGTTGGAGGCTATTTTGTAAATGACATCGCCCAAGTCACGGATCGGTAGGATAGTCAGTTTTACGAGGGTATGTTTGGCAGCATGGGTGAAGGATGCTTTGTTGCGAAATAGGAAGCCAATTCTAGATTTAACTTTGGATTGGAAATGTTTAATGTGAGTCTGGAAGGAGAATTTACAGTCTAATCAGACACCTAGGTATTTGTAGTTGTCCACATATTCTAAGTCCTGACACCACAAGAAAGTACCTGGGCTGACTCTGAGCTTTGAAATGGTGCTCTGTGGGGTCTGTTTGTGTTTGTGAAAAAAGCCCCAGGACCAGCTTGCTTAGGGGACTTTTCT
>NC_143029.1:1742500-1752500 GCF_057628025.1 Oncorhynchus mykiss
CCACCATATTACCACCATAACACCATCATATTACTACCATATTACCACCATATTACCACCATATTACTACCATTTTACTATCATATTACCACCATATTACTACCATAACACCACCATATTACTACCATATTACCACCATATTACTACCATATTACTACCATATTACCATCATATTACTACCATTATACCACCATATTACTACCATATTACCACCATATTACCACCATATTACCACCATATTACCACCATATTACTACCATATTACTACCATATTACCACCATATTACCACCATATTACCACCATATTACTACCATATTACCACCATATTACTACCATATTACTACCATTATACCACCATATTACTACCATTATACCACCATATTACCACCATATTACTACCATATTACCACCATATTACAACCATATTACCACCATATTACCACCATATTACCACCAAATTACTACCATATTACCACCATATTACCACCATATTACCACCATATTACCACCATATTACTACCATATAACCACCATATTACCACCATATTACCACCATATTACTACCATATTACCACCATATTACTACCATATTACTACCATATTACTACCACATTACTACCATATTACCACCATATTACTACCATATTACCACCATATTACTACCATAACACCACCATATTACCACCATATTACTACCAAATTACCACCATATTACTACCATATTACTACCATATTACTACCATATTACCACCATATTACTACCATATTACTACCATATTACTACCATATTACTACCATATTACTATCATATTACCACCATATTACTACCATATTACTACCATATTACTACCATATTACTACCATAACACCACCATATTACCACCATATTACTACCATATTACTACCATATTACCACCATATTACTACCGTTATACCACCATATTACTACAGTAACACCACCATATTACTAACATATTACCACCATATTACCACCATATTACTACCATAACACCACCATATTACCACCATATTACCACCATAACACCATCATATTACTACCATATTACCACCATATTACCACCATATTACTACCATTTTACTATCATATTACCACCATATTACTACCATTATACCACCATATTACTACCATATTACCACCATATTACCACCATATTACCACCATATTACCACCATATTACTACCATATTACTACCATATTACCACCATATTACCACCATATTACCACCATATTACTACCATATTACCACCATATTACTACCATATTACTACCATTATACCACCATATTACTACCATTATACCACCATATTACCACCATATTACTACCATATTACCACCATATTACAACCATATCACCACCATATTACCACCATATTACCACCATATTACTACCATATTACCACCATATTACCACCATATTACCACCATATTACTACCATATAACCACCATATTACCACCATATTACCACCATATTACTACCATATTACCACCATATTACTACCATATTACCACCATATTACTACCATATTACCACCATATTACCACCATATTACTTCCATATTACCACCATATTACCACCATATTACCACCATATTACAACAATATTACCACCATATTACCACCATATTACCACCATATTACTACCATATTACCACCATATTAACACCATATTACCACCATATTACCACCATATTACCACCATATTACTACCATATTACCACCATATTACTACCATATTACCACCATATTACTACCATATTACCACCATATTACTACCATATTACCACCATTATACCACCATATTACTACCATTATACCACCATATTACCACCATATTACTACCATATTACCACCATATTACAACCATATTACCACCATATTACCACCATATTACCACCATATTACTACCATATTACCACCATATTACCACCATATTACCACCATATTACCACCATATTACTACCATATAACCACCATATTACCACCATATTACCACCATATTACTACCATATTACCACCATATTACTACCATATTACCACCATATTACTACCATATTACCACCATATTACCACCATATTACTTCCATATTATCACCATATTACCACCATATTACCACCATATTACCACCATATTACAACAATATTACCACCATATTACCACCATATTACCACCATATTACTACCATATTACCACCATATTACCACCATATTACCACCATATTACCACCATATTACTACCATATTACCACCATATTACTACCATATTACCACCATAGTACCACCATATTACCACCATATTACCACCATATTACTACCATATTACTACCATATTACCGCCATATTACCACCATATTACTTCCATATTACCACCATATTACCACCATATTACCACCATATTACCACCATATTACTACCATATTACCACCATATTACTACCATATTACCACCATATTACCACCATATTACCACCATATTACCACCATATTACCACCATATTACTACCATATTACCGCCATATTACCACCATATTACTTCCATATTACCACCATATTACCACCATATTACCACCATATTACTACAATATTACCACCATATTACTTCCATATTACCACCATATTACTTCCATATTACCACCATATTACCACCATATTACCACCATATTACCACCATATTACCACCATATTACCACCATATTACTTCCATATTACTTCCATATTACCACCATATTACTTCCATATTACTTCCATATTACCACCATATTACCACCATATTACCACCATATTACCACCATATTACTACAATATTACCACCATATTACTTCCATATTACCACCATAAAACTTCCATATTACTACCATATTATCACCATATCAAATCAAATCAAATCAAATCAAATGTATTTATATAGCCCTTCGTACATCAGCTGATATCTCAAAGTGCTGTACAGAAACCCAGCCTAAAACCCCAAACAGCAAGCAATGCAGGTGTAGAAGCACGGTGGCTAGGAAAAACTCCCTAGAAAGGCCAAAACCTAGGAAGAAACCTAGAGAGGAACCAGGCTATGTGGGGTGGCCAGTCCTCTTCTGGCTGTGCTGGGTGGAGATTATAACAAAACATGGTCAAGATGTTCAAATGTTCATAAATGACCAGCATGGTCGAATAACAATAAGGCAGAATAGTTGAAACTGGAGCAGCAGCACAGTCAGGTGGACTGGGGACAGCAAGGAGTCATCATGTCAGGTATTCCTGGGGCATGGTCCTAGGGCTCAGGTCCTCCGAGAGAGAGAAAGAAAGAGAGAATTAGAGAGAGCATATGTGGGATGGCCAGTCCTCTTCTGGCTGTGCCGGGTGGAGATTATAACAGAACATGGCCAAGATGTTCAAATGTTCATAAATGACCAGCATGGTCGAATAATAATAAGGCAGAACAGTTGAAACTGGAGCAGCAGCACAGCCAGGTGGACTGGGGACAGCAAGGAGTCATCATGTCAGGTAGTCCTGGGGCATGGTCCTAGGGCTCAGGTCCTCCGAGAGAGAGAAAGAGAGAAGGAGAGAATTAGAGAACGCACACTTAGATTCACACAGGACACCGAATAGGACAGGAGAAGTACTCCAAATATAACAAACTGACCCCAGCCCTCCGACACATAAACTACTGCAGCATAAATACTGGAGGCTGAGACAGGAGGGGTCAGGAGACACTGTGGCCCACTCCGAGGACACCCCCGGACAGGGCCAAACAGGAAGGATATAACCCCACCCACTTTGCCAAAGCACAGCCCCCACACCACTAGAGGGATATCTTCAACCACCAACTTACCATCCTGAGACAAGGCTGAGTATAGCCCACAAAGACCTCCGCCACGGCACAACCCAAGGGGGCGGGGGGGGGGGGCGCCAACCCAGACAGGATGACCACATCAGTGACTCAACCCACTCAGGTGACGCACCCCCTCCAGGGACGGCATGAGAGAGCCCCAGTAAAGCCAGTGACTCAGCCCCTGTAATAGGGTTAGAGGCAGAGAATCCCAGTGGAAAGAGGGGAACCGGCCAGGCAGAGATAGCAAGGGTGGTTCGTTGCTCCAGAGCCTTTCCGTTCACCCTCCCACTCCTGGGCCAGACTACACTAAATCATATGACCCACTGAAGAGATGAGTCTTCAGTAGAGACTTGAAGGTTGAGACCGAGTTTGCGTCTCTGACATGGGTAGGCAGACCGTTCCATAAAAATGGAGCTCTATAGGAGAAAGCCCTGCCTCCAGCTGTTTGCTAAAAATTCTAGGGACAATTAGGAGGCCTGCGTCTTGTGACCGTAGCGTACGTGTAGGTATGTACGGCAGGACCAAATCAGAGAGATAGGTAGGAGCAAGCCCATGTAATGCTTTGTAGGTTAGCAGTAAAACCTTGAAATCAGCCCTTGCTTTGACAGGAAGCTAGTGTAGAGAGGCTAGCACTGGAGTAATATGATCAAATTTTTTGGTTCTAGTCAGGATTCTAGCAGCCGTATTTAGCACTAACTGAAGATTATTTAGTGCTTTATCCGGGTAGCCAGAAAGTAGAGCATTGCAGTAGTCTAACCTGGAAGTGACAAAAGCATGGATTAATTTTTCTGCATCATTTTTGGACAGAACGTTTCTGATTTTTGCAATGTTACGTAGATGGAAAAAAGCTGTCCTTGAAATGGTCTTGATATGTTCTTCAAAAGAGAGATCAGGGTCCAGAGTAACGCAGAGGTCCTTCACAGTTTTATTTGAGACGACTGTACAACCATTAAGATTAATTGTCAGATTCAACAGAAGATCTCTTTTTTTTCTTGGGACCTAGAACAAGCATCTCTGTTTTGTCCGAGTTTAAAAGTAGAAAGTTTGCAGCCATCCACTCCCTTATGTCTGAAACACATTCTTCTAGCAAGGGCAATTTTGGGGCTTCACCATGTTTAATTGAAATGTACAGCTGTGTGTCATCCGCATAGCAGTGAAAGTTAACATTATGTTTTCAAACATCCTCAAGAGGTAAAATATATAGTGAAAACAATAGTGGTCCTAAAACGGAACCTTGAGGAACACCGAAATTTACAGTTGATTTGTCAGAGGACAAACCATTCACAGAGACAAACTGATATCTTTCCGACAGATAAGATCTAAACCAGGCCATATTACTTCCATATTACCACCATATTACTTCCATATTACCACCATATTACTACCATATTACCACCATATTACTACCATATTACTACCATATTACCACCGTATTACTACCATATTACCACCATATTACTACAATATTACCACAATTTTACTACCATATTACTACCATATTACCACCATATTACTACCATATTACCACCATATTACTACCATATTACTACCATATTACTACCATATTACTACCATATTACCACCATTTTACTACCATATTACTACCATATTACTACCATATTACTACAATATTACCATTATTTTACTACCATATTACTACCATATTACCACCATATTACTACCATATTACTACCATATTACCACCATATTACTACCATATTACTACCATATTACTACAATATTACCACCATATTACTACCGTATTACTACCATATTACTACCATATTACCACCATTTTACTACCATATTACTACCATATTACCACCATATTACTACCATATTACTACCATATTACTACAATATTACCACCATATTACTACAATATTACTACAATATTACCACCATTTTACTACCATATTACCACCATATTACTACCATATTACTACCATATTACTACCATATTACCACCATTTTACTACCATTTTACTACCATATTACTACCATATTACCACCATATTACTACCATATTACTACCATATTATTACAATATTACCACCATATTACTACCATATTACCACCATTTTACAACCATAATACCACCATATTACTACCATATTACTACCATATTACTACCATACCAATACCATACTACTACAATTCTACTACCATACTACTACCATACTACTACCATACTAATACTATAATACTACCATACCAATACCATACTACTATCATAATGCTACCATACCAACACCATATTACTAACATAATACTACCATACCAATACCATACTACTATCATAATGCTACCATACAAACACCATATTACTAACATAATACTACCATACCAACACCATATTACTAACATAATACTACCATACCAATACCATACCAATACCATACTACTATCATAATGCTACCATACCAACACCATATTACTAACATAATACTACCATACCAATACCATACCAATACCATACTACTATCATAATGCTACCATACCAACACCATATTACTAACATAATACTACCATACCAATACCATACCAATACCATACCAATACCATACTACTACCATAATACTACCATACCAATACCATACCACTACCATACTAATACTAATCTACTACCATACCATGTGTGCCACATATTACATCTAACAATAGTGTTTTTGTCTGATATTTCTGGTGTTTGTGTTCAGCCAATGGCACATAGTAAACACACTGTAAACACACATAGTAAACACACACAGTAAACACACACAGACAGACACACAGACACACAGACACACATATATACACACACACATACACACACACACACACACACACACAAAGACACACACACACACACCGCACACACACACACACACACACTCGTACATACAGGTTTAAATGCCTACTCCCTGCTGGTGCTGTTTCATGGATTACAGCTCCTGAGGCATGCTCTTGTTTTAGGCAGCATATTTATCTAACTCTCCGCCAAGAAAAATGTTGAATTGAACTAAAATGGTCTAAGACAAGAAAAATGGTCTCTGTGCTAATTCAGACTGTTGGATTGTTGATATTTTATATTTGGGGTATTTTACTGTTCACTCATTTAAATATTTAGCAGTACTGTTACTTAGGTACCAGAGATTTAACAAATACTTTTGGTTGTAAATATAAATGTAAATATAGTTATATGAACATTAACTTGACATTTGTATTAAGTGGTATATTATATATTTGCTGAGCAACATTGAATGAGTGTTGAGGAAAGGGTTAACGTACAGGCTGCTGACACCCCACATTAACCACTCTACACATTAACCACACCCCTCATTAAACACACCCCTCATTAAACACACCCCTCATTAACCACTCTACACATTAACCACACCCCTCATTAAACACACCCCTCATTAACCACTCTACACATTAACCACACCCCTCATTAAACACACCTCTCATTAAACACACCCCTCATTAACCACTCTACACATTAACCACACCCCTCATTAAACACACCCCACATTAACCACTCTACACATTAACCACACCCCTCATTAACCACACCCCTCATTAACCACACCACACATTAACCACACCCCTCATTAACCACACCACACATTAACCACACCCCTCATTAACCACACCCCTCATTAACCACACCCCTCATTAACCACACCATTCATTAACCACACCCCTCATTAACCACACCATTCATTAACGACACCCCTCATTAACCACAACAATCATTAACCACACCCCTCACACACACACACACAAACACACACACACACACACACACACACACACACACACACACACACACACACACACACACACACACACACACACACACACATACTAAAGAGCCCTGATAATTACTGCATTCCATACCTTCAGTGTCTGTAAATCTGATTTGATCCCGTATTAATGCAGTTTCTGTATATCTGATCTAGTATTAATGCAGTGTCTGTATATCTGATCTAGTATTAATGCAGTGTCTGTATATCTGATCTAGTATTAATGCAGTGTCTGTATATCTGATCTAGTATTAATTCAGTGTCTGTACATCTGATCTGATCTAGTATTAATTCAGTGTCTGTATATCTGATCTGATCTAGTATTAATTCAGTGTCTGTATATCTGATCTGGTCCAGTATTAATGCAGTGTCTGTATATCTGATCTGGTCCAGTATTAATGCAGTGTCTGTATATCTGATCCAGTATTAATTCAGTGTCTGTATATCTGATCTGGTCCAGTATTAATGCAGTGTCTGTACATCTGATCTGATCTAGTATTAATTCAGTGTCTGTATATCTGATCTGGTCCAGTATTAATGCAGTGTCTGTATATCTGATCTGGTCCAGTATTAATGCAGTGTCTGTACATCTGATCTGATCTAGTATTAATGCAGTGTCTGTATATCTGATCTGGTCCAGTATTAATTCAGTGTCTGTATATCTGATCTGGTCCAGTATTAATTCAGTGTCTGTATATCTGATCTGGTCCAGTATTAATTCAGTGTCTGTATATCTGATCTGGTCCAGTATTAATTCAGGTGTCTGTATATCTGATCTGGTCCAGTATTAATTCAGTGTCTGTATATCTGATCTGGTCCAGTATTAATTCAGTGTCTGTATATCTGATCTAGTATTAATGCAGTGTCTGTATATCTGATCTGGTCCAGTATTAATTCAGTGTCTGTATATCTGATCTGGTCCAGTATTAATTCAGTGTCTGTATATCTGATCTGGTCCAGTATTAATTCAGTGTCTGTATATCTGATCTGGTCCAGTATTAATTCAGTGTCTGTATATCTGATCTGATCCAGTATTAATTCAGTGTCTGTATATCTGACCTGGTCCAGTATTAATTCAGTGTCTGTATATCTGATCTGGTCCAGTATTAATTCAGTGTCTGTATATCTGATCTGGTCCAGTATTAATGCAGTGTCTGTATATATTAACTAGTATTAATGCAGTGTCTGTATATCTGGTCCTGTATTAATTCAGTGTCTGTATATCTGATCTGGTCCAGTATTAATTCAGTGTCTGTATATCTGATCTGGTCCAGTATTAATTCAGTGTCTGTGTATCTGACCTGGTCCAGTATTAATGCAGTGTCTGTATATCTGACCTGGTCCAGTATTAATTCAGTGTCTGTATATCTGATCTGGTCCAGTATTAATTCAGTGTCTGTACATCTGATCTGGTCCAGTATTAATTCAGTGTCTGTATATCTGATCTGGTCCAGTATTAATGCAGTGTCTGTATATCTGATCTGGTCCAGTATTAATGCAGTGTCTGTATATCTGGTCCAGTATTAATGCAGTGTCTGTATATCTGACCTGGTCCAGTATTAATTCAGTGTCTGTATATCTGATCTAGTATTAATGCAGTGTCTGTATATCTGATCTGGTCCAGTATTAATTCAGTGTCTGTATATCTGACCTGGTCCAGTATTAATTCAGTGTCTGTATATCTGATCCAGTATTAATTCAGTGTCTGTATATCTGATCTGGTCCAGTATTAATTCAGTGTCTGTATATCTGATCTGGTCTAGTATTAATGCAGTGTCTGTATATCTGACCTGGTCCAGTATTAATGCAGTGTCTGTATATCTGATCCAGTATTAATTCAGTGTCTGTATATCTGATCTGGTCCAGTATTAATTCAGTGTCTGTATATCTGATCTGGTCTAGTATTAATGCAGTGTCTGTATATCTGACCTGGTCTAGTATTAATGCAGTGTCTGTATATCTGATCTGGTCCAGTATTAATGCAGTGTCTGTATATCTGATCTGGTCCAGTATTAATGCAGTGTCTGTATATCTGATCTGGTCCAGTATTAATTCAGTGTCTGTATATCTGACCTGATCCAGTATTAATTCAGTGTCTGTATATCTGATCTGGTCCAGTATTAATGCAGTGTCTGTATATCTGATCTGGTCCAGTATTAATTCAGTGTCTGTATATCTGATCTGGTCCAGTATTAATTCAGTGTCTGTATATCTGATCTACTATTAATGCAGTGTCTGTATATCTGACCTGGTCCAGTATTAATTCAGTGTCTGTATATCTGATCTGGTCCAGTATGAATGCAGTGTCTGTATATCTGATCTAGTATTAATTCAGTGTCTGTATATCTGATCTAGTATTAATTCAGTGTCTG
>NC_143029.1:1757500-1785000 GCF_057628025.1 Oncorhynchus mykiss
TATGTTACTGTGTTACTCTACTGTGTTACTCTACTGTGTTACTGTGTTACGCTACTGTGTAACTCTACTGTGTTACTCTGCTGTCTTACTGTGTTACTCTACTGTGTTACTGTGTTACAGTTCTGTGTTACTCTACTGTGTTACTCTGCTCTGTTACTCTATTGTGTTAATCTACTGTTTTACTCTACTGTGTTACTGTGTTACTCTACTGTGTTACTGTGTTACTCTACTGTGTTACTCTACTGTGTTACTGTGTTACTCTACTGTGTTACTCTCTGTGTTACTCTACTGTGTTACTGTGTTACTCTACAGTGTTACTGTGTTACGCTACTGTGTTACTCTACTGTGGTACTCTACTATGTTACTCTACTGTGTTACTCTACCTTGTGACTTTTTTGTCAGTTGGGTTATGGTCAAGGTCATGGGTTGGGGTCTGGGTTTGGGTTAGTGTCAATGTTAGGGGATGTGGATTAGGGGTTTGGTGAGGGGGATCAGCTAAAGTCAAGGAATATTTTTTAATAACTTAAACTCTCATTTAGTGACTTGTGGTATGTAAATATGATCTGTCTAAAAGCCTGACTGTGAGATAATGAACTCCATGATGTTGTTAGTAAACATCTCTGAAGACTGAGATGACATGTTAAAGCTAAACTATAGAACCAAAAAACTCTCGGAAAGACATTTCCAAACAATGTAAACAATCAGTCAAGAACAGAAAGGAAATAAGGAGAAGCAAGATTAGGAGAGAATATGGGAATACTCTGTGTTTGGTGCTCACAGAACCGTTGATTGTGTTTTAACAGTATTTGAACTGTTAAAACTGTGTTATAGCTGTTTCATTTGTGTTTTAACTGTGTGTTAACTGTGTGTTTTAACTGTGTGTGTTAACTGTGTGTTAACTGTGTGTTAACTGTGTGTTAACTGTGTGTGTTAACTGTGTGTTTTAACTGTGTGTTAACTGTGTGTTTTAACTGTGTGTGTTAACTGTGTGTTAACTGTGTGTTTTAAATGTGTGTTAACTGTGTGTTAACTGTGTTCTAACTGTGTGTTAACTGTGTTTTAACTGTCTGTGTTAACTGTGTGTTTTAACTGTGTTACATGTGTAATCTAACTGTGTCAGAGAGGGGATGGCAGAGAAGGAGTGGCAGAGAGGGGATGGCAGAGAGGGGATTGGCAGAGAGGGGATGGCAGAGAGGGGGTGGCAGAGAGGGGATGGCAGAGAGGGGGTGGTAGAGGGGGGATGGCAGAGATGTTATGGCAGAGAAGCGGTGGCAGAGAGGGGATGGCAGAGAGGGGGTGGCCGACAGGGGGTGGCAGAGAGGGGATGGCAGAGATGTTATGGCAGAGAGGGGATGGCAGAGAGGGGATGGCAGAGAGGGGGTGGCAGAGAGGTGATGGCAGAGATGTTATGGCAGAGAGGGGGTGGCAGAGACGGGATGGCAGAGATGTTATGGCAGAGAGGGAATGGCAGAGATGTTATGGCAGAGAAGGGGTGGCAGAGAGGGGATGGCAGAGATGTTATGGCAGAGAGGGGATGGCAGAGATGTTATGGCAGAGAGGGGATGGCAGAGAGGGGATGGCAGAGATGTTATGGCAGAGAGGGGTGGCAGAAAGGGGATGGCAGAGATGTTATGGCAGATATATTATTGCAGAGACGGGGTGTCAGAGAGGGGATGGCCGAGAGGGGATGGCAGAGAGGGGATGGCAGAGAGGGAATGGCAGAGAGGGGATGGCAGAGATGTTATGGCAGAGAGGGGGTGGCAGAGAGGTGATGGCAGAGATGTTATGGCAGAGAGGGGATGGCAGAGATGTAATTGTAGAGAGGGGATGGCCGAGAGGGGATGGCAGAGAGGGGATAGCCGAGAGGGGATGGCAGAGAGGGGATGGCAGAGATGTTATGGCAGAGATGTTATGGCAGAGAGGGGGTGGCAGAGATGTTATGGCAGAGAGGCGGTGGCAGAGAGGGGATGTCAGAGAGGGGGTGGCAGACAGGGGGTGGCAGAGAGGGGATGGCAGAGATGTTATGGCAGAGAGGGGATGGCAGAGAGGGGATGGCAGAGAGGGGGTGGCAGAGAGGTGATGGCAGAGATGTTATGGCAGAGAGAGGGTGGCATAGACGGGATGGCAGAGATGTTATGGCAGAGAGGGAATGGCAGAGATGTTATGGCAGAGAAGGGGTGGCAGAGAGGGGATGGCAGAGATGTTATGGCAGAGAGGGGATGACAGAGATGTTATGGCAGAGAGGGGTGGCAGAAAGGGGATGGCAGAGATGTTATGGCAGAGATGGGATGTCAGAGAGGGGATGGCCGAGAGGGGATGGCAGAGAGGGGATGGCAGAGAGGGAATGGCAGAGAGGGGATGGCAGAGATGTTATGGCAGAGAGGGGGTGGCAGAGAGGGGATGGCAGAAAGGGGGTGGCAGAGAGGTGATGGCAGAGATGTTATGGCAGAGAGGGGGTGGCAGAGACGGGATGGCAGAGATGTTATGGCAGAGAGGGAATAGCAGAGATGTTATGGCAGAGAAGGGGTGGCAGAGAGGGGATGGCAGAGATGTTATGGCAGAGAGGGGATGGCAGAGATGTTATGGCAGAGAGGGGATGGCAGAGAGGGGATGGCAGAGATGTTATGGCAGAGAGGGGTGGCAGAAAGGGGATGCTAGAGATGTTATGGCAGAGATGTTATGGCAGAGACGGGGTGTCAGAGAGGGGATGGCCGAGAGGGGATGGCAGAGAGGGGATGGCAGAGAGGGAATGGCAGAGAGGTGATGGCAGAGATGTTATGGCAGAGAGGGGATGGCAGAGATGTTATTGTAGAGAGGGGATGGCCGAGAGGCGATGGCAGAGAGGGGATGGCCGAGAGGGGATGGCAGAGAGGGGATGGCAGAGATGTTATGGCAGAGATGTTATGGCAGAGAGGGGATGGCAGAGAGGACGTGTCGGCCGACAGGGGGTGGCAGAGAGGGGATGGCAGAGATGTTATGGCAGAGAGGGGATGGCAGAGAGGGGATGGCAGAGAGGTGATGGCAGAGATGTTATGGCAGAGAGGGGGTGGCAGAGACGGGATGGCAGAGATGTTATGGCAGAGAGGGAATGGCAGAGATGTTATGGCAGAGAAGGGGTGGCAGAGAGGGAATGGCAGAGATGTTATGGCAGAGAGGGGATGGCAGAGATGTTATGGCAGAGAGGGGATGGCAGAGAGGGGATGGCAGAGATGTTATGGCAGAGAGGGGTGGCAGAAAGGGGATGGCAGAGATGTTATTGCAGAGATGTTATGGCAGAGATGGGGTGTCAGAGAGGGGATGGCAGAGAGGGGATGGCAGAGAGGGAATGGCAGAGAGGGGATGGCAGAGATGTTATGGCAGAGAGGGGGTGGCAGAGAGGGGATGGCAGAGATGTTATGGCAGAGAGGGGATGGCAGAGATGTTATGGCAGAGAGGATGGCCGAGAGGGATGGCAATGAGGGGATCGCAGAGAGGGAATGGCAGAGAGGGGATGGCAGAGATGTTATGGCAGAGAGGGGTTGGCAGAGAGGGGATGGCAGAGAGGGGCTGGCAGGGAGGGGATGGCAGAGAGGGGATTGGCAGAGAGGGGGTGGCAGAGATGTTATGGCAAAGAGGGGGTGGCAGAGATGTTATGGCAGAGAGGGGATGGCCGAGAGGGGATGGCAGAGATGTTATTGTAGAGAGGGGATGGCAGAGAGGGGATGGCAGAGATGTTCTGGCAGAGAGGGGATGGCAGAGATGTTATGGTAGAGAGGGGATGGCCAAGAGGGGATGGCAGAGAGGGGATGGCAGAGATGTTATGTCAGAGAGTGGGTGGCAGAGAGGGGATGGCAGAGATGTTATGGCAGAGAGGGTTGGCAGAGAGGGGGTGGCAGAGAGGGGCTGGCAGGGAGGGGATGGCAGAGAGGGGAATGACAGAGATGTTATGGCAGAGAGGGGATGGCCGAGAGGGGATGGCAGAGATGTTATGGCAGAGAGGGGATGGCAGAGAGGGGATGGCAGAGAGGGGATGGAAGAGATGTTATGGCAGAGAGTGGGTGGCAGAGAGGGGATGGCAGAGATGTTATGGCAGAGAGGGTGTGGCAGAGAGGGGATGGCAGAGAGGGGGTTGCAGAGAGGTGATGGCAGAGATGTTATGGCAGAGAGGGGATGGCAGAGATGTTATTGTAGAGAGGGGATGGCCGAGAGGGGATGGCAGAGAGAAAATGGCCGAGAGGGGATGGCAGAGATGTTTTGGCAGAGAGGGGGTGGCAGAGATGTTATGGTAGAGAGGGGATAGCCAAGAGGGGATGGCAGAGAGGGGATGGCAGAGATGTTATGGCAGAGAGTGGGTGGCAGAGAGGGATGGCAGAGATGTTATGGCAGAGATGGGTGCAGAGAGGGGATGGCAGAGAGGGGATGGCAGAGAGGGAATTGGCAGAGAGGGGGTTGCAGAGATGTTATGGCAGAGAGGGGGTGGCTGAGAGGGGATGGCAGAGATGTTATGGCAGAGAGGGGATGGCCGAGAGGGGATGGCAGAGATGCTATGGCAGAGAGGGGATGGCAGAGAGGGGATGGCAGAGATGTTATGGCAGAGAGGGGATGGCAGAGATGTTATGGCAGAGAGGGGTGGCAGAGAGGGGGTGGCAGAGAGGGGCTGGCAGGGAGGGGATGGCAGAGAGGGGATTGGCAGAGAGGGTGTGGCAGAGATGTTATTGTAGAGAGGGGATGGCAGAGAGGGGATGGCCGAGAGGGGATGGCAGAGATGTTATGGCAGAGAGGGGATGGCAGAGAGGGGATGGCAGAGAGGGGATGGAACAGATGTTATGGCAGAGAGGGGGTGGCAGAGAGGGGATGGCAGAGATGTTATGGCAGAGAGGGTGTGGCAGAGAGGGGATGGCAGAGAGGGGGTGGCAGAGAGGTGATGGCAGAGATGTTATGGCAGAGAGGGGATGGCAGAGATGTTATTGTAGAGAGGGGATGGCCGAGAGGGGATGGCAGAGAGGGGATGGCCGAGAGGGGATGGCAGAGATGTTTTGGCAGAGAGGGGATGGCAGAGATGTTATGGCAGAGAGGGGTGGCAGAGAGGGGGTGGCAGAGAGGGGCTGGCAGGGAGGGGATGGCAGAGAGGGGATTGGCAGAGAGGGGGTGGCAGAGATGTTATGGGAAAGAGGGAGTGGTAGAGATTTTATGGCAGAGAGGGGATGGCCAAGAGGGGATGGCAGAGATGTTATGGCAGAGAGGGGATGGCAGAGAGGGGATGGCAGAGAGGGGATGGAAGAGATGTTATGGCAGAGAGGGGGTGGCAGAGAGGGGATGGCAGAGATGTTATTGTAGAGAGGGGATGGCCGAGAGGGGATGGCAGAGAGGAGATTGCCGACAGGGGATGGCAGAGATGTTTTGGCAGAGAGGGGGTGGCAGAGATGTTATGGTAGAGAGGGGATGGCCAAGAGGGGATGGCAGAGAGGGGATGGCAGAGATGTTATGGCAGAGAGTGGGTGGCAGAGAAGGGATGGCAGAGATGTTATTGCAGAGATGGGTGCAGAGAGGGGATGGCAGAGAGGGAATTGGCAGAGAGGAGGTGGCAGAGATGTTATGGCAGAGAGGGGGTGGCCGAGAGGGGATGGCAGAGATGTTATGGCAGAGAGGGGATGGCCGAGAGGGGATGGCAGAGATGCTATGGCAGAGAGGGGATGGCAAAGAGGGGATGGCAGAGAGGGGGTGGCAGAGAGGTGATGGCAGAGATGTTATGGCAGAGAGGGGATGGCAGAGACGGGATGGCAGAGATATTATGGCAGAGAGGGAATGGCAGAGGTGTTGTGGCAGAGAAGGGGTGGCAGAGAGGGGATGGCAGAGATGTTATGGCAGAGAGGGGATGGCAGACATGTTATGGCTGAGAGGGGATGGCAGAGAGGGGATGGCAGAGATGTTATGGCAGACAGGGGTGGCAGAGATGTTATTGTAGAGAGGGGATGGCAGAGAGGGGATGGCAGAGAGGGGATGGCAGAGAAGGGATTGCCGAGAGGGGATGGCAGAGATGTTATGGCAGAGAGGGGATGGCCGAGAGTGGATGGCAGAGAGCGGATGGCAGAGAGGGAATGGCAGAGAGGGGATGGCAGAGATGTTATGGCAGAAAGGGGTTGGCAGAGATGTTATTGTAGAGAGGGGATGGCCGAGAGGGGATGGCAGAGAGGGGATGGCAGAGATGTTTTGGCAGAGAGGGGATGGCAGAGATGTTATGGCAGAGAGGGGATGGCAAAGAGGGGGTGGCAGAGATGTTATGGCAGAGAGGGGTGGCAGAGAGGGGGTGGCAGAAAGGGGGTGGCAGAGAGGGGATGGAAGAGAGGGTATTGGCAGAGAGGGGGTGGCAGAGATGTTATGGCAGAGAGGGGGTGGCAGAGATGTTATGGCAGAGAGGGGATGGCCGAGAGGGGATGGCAGAGATGTTATTGTAGAGAGGGGATGGCAGAGAGGGGATGGCAGAGATGTTCTGGCAGAGAGGGGATGGCAGAGATGTTATGGTAGAGAGGGGATGGCCAAGAGGGGATGGCAGAGAGGGGATGGCAGAGATGTTATGTCAGAGAGTGGGTGGCAGAGAGGGGATGGCAGAGATGTTATGGCAGAGAGGGTTGGCAGAGAGGGGGTGGCAGAGAGGGGCTGGCAGGGAGGGGATGGCAGAGAGGGGAATGACAGAGATGTTATGGCAGAGAGGGGATGGCCGAGAGGGGATGGCAGAGATGTTATGGCAGAGAGGGGATGGCAGAGAGGGGATGGCAGAGAGGGGATGGAAGAGATGTTATGGCAGAGAGTGGGTGGCAGAGAGGGGATGGCAGAGATGTTATGGCAGAGAGGGTGTGGCAGAGAGGGGATGGCAGAGAGGGGGTTGCAGAGAGGTGATGGCAGAGATGTTATGGCAGAGAGGGGATGGCAGAGATGTTATTGTAGAGAGGGGATGGCCGAGAGGGGATGGCAGAGAGAAAATGGCCGAGAGGGGATGGCAGAGATGTTTTGGCAGAGAGGGGGTGGCAGAGATGTTATGGTAGAGAGGGGATAGCCAAGAGGGGATGGCAGAGAGGGGATGGCAGAGATGTTATGGCAGAGAGTGGGTGGCAGAGAGGGATGGCAGAGATGTTATGGCAGAGATGGGTGCAGAGAGGGGATGGCAGAGAGGGGATGGCAGAGAGGGAATTGGCAGAGAGGGGGTTGCAGAGATGTTATGGCAGAGAGGGGGTGGCTGAGAGGGGATGGCAGAGATGTTATGGCAGAGAGGGGATGGCCGAGAGGGGATGGCAGAGATGCTATGGCAGAGAGGGGATGGCAGAGAGGGGATGGCAGAGATGTTATGGCAGAGAGGGGATGGCAGAGATGTTATGGCAGAGAGGGGTGGCAGAGAGGGGGTGGCAGAGAGGGGCTGGCAGGGAGGGGATGGCAGAGAGGGGATTGGCAGAGAGGGTGTGGCAGAGATGTTATTGTAGAGAGGGGATGGCAGAGAGGGGATGGCCGAGAGGGGATGGCAGAGATGTTATGGCAGAGAGGGGATGGCAGAGAGGGGATGGCAGAGAGGGGATGGAACAGATGTTATGGCAGAGAGGGGGTGGCAGAGAGGGGATGGCAGAGATGTTATGGCAGAGAGGGTGTGGCAGAGAGGGGATGGCAGAGAGGGGGTGGCAGAGAGGTGATGGCAGAGATGTTATGGCAGAGAGGGGATGGCAGAGATGTTATTGTAGAGAGGGGATGGCCGAGAGGGGATGGCAGAGAGGGGATGGCCGAGAGGGGATGGCAGAGATGTTTTGGCAGAGAGGGGATGGCAGAGATGTTATGGCAGAGAGGGGTGGCAGAGAGGGGGTGGCAGAGAGGGGCTGGCAGGGAGGGGATGGCAGAGAGGGGATTGGCAGAGAGGGGGTGGCAGAGATGTTATGGGAAAGAGGGAGTGGTAGAGATTTTATGGCAGAGAGGGGATGGCCAAGAGGGGATGGCAGAGATGTTATGGCAGAGAGGGGATGGCAGAGAGGGGATGGCAGAGAGGGGATGGAAGAGATGTTATGGCAGAGAGGGGGTGGCAGAGAGGGGATGGCAGAGATGTTATTGTAGAGAGGGGATGGCCGAGAGGGGATGGCAGAGAGGAGATTGCCGACAGGGGATGGCAGAGATGTTTTGGCAGAGAGGGGGTGGCAGAGATGTTATGGTAGAGAGGGGATGGCCAAGAGGGGATGGCAGAGAGGGGATGGCAGAGATGTTATGGCAGAGAGTGGGTGGCAGAGAAGGGATGGCAGAGATGTTATTGCAGAGATGGGTGCAGAGAGGGGATGGCAGAGAGGGAATTGGCAGAGAGGAGGTGGCAGAGATGTTATGGCAGAGAGGGGGTGGCCGAGAGGGGATGGCAGAGATGTTATGGCAGAGAGGGGATGGCCGAGAGGGGATGGAAGAGATGCTATGGCAGAGAGGGGATGGCAAAGAGGGGATGGCAGAGAGGGGGTGGCAGAGAGGTGATGGCAGAGATGTTATGGCAGAGAGGGGATGGCAGAGACGGGATGGCAGAGATATTATGGCAGAGAGGGAATGGCAGAGGTGTTGTGGCAGAGAAGGGGTGGCAGAGAGGGGATGGCAGAGATGTTATGGCAGAGAGGGGATGGCAGACATGTTATGGCTGAGAGGGGATGGCAGAGAGGGGATGGCAGAGATGTTATGGCAGACAGGGGTGGCAGAGATGTTATTGTAGAGAGGGGATGGCAGAGAGGGGATGGCAGAGAGGGGATGGCAGAGAAGGGATTGCCGAGAGGGGATGGCAGAGATGTTATGGCAGAGAGGGGATGGCCGAGAGTGGATGGCAGAGAGCGGATGGCAGAGAGGGAATGGCAGAGAGGGGATGGCAGAGATGTTATGGCAGAAAGGGGTTGGCAGAGATGTTATTGTAGAGAGGGGATGGCCGAGAGGGGATGACAGAGAGGGGATGGCAGAGATGTTTTGGCAGAGAGGGGATGGCAGAGATGTTATGGCAGAGAGGGGATGGCAAAGAGGGGGTGGCAGAGATGTTATGGCAGAGAGGGGTGGCAGAGAGGGGGTGGCAGAAAGGGGGTGGCAGAGAGGGGATGGAAGAGAGGGTATTGGCAGAGAGGGGGTGGCAGAGATGTTATGGCAGAGAGGGGGTGGCAGAGATGTTATGGCAGAGAGGGGATGGCCGAGAGGGGATGGCAGAGATGTTATGGCAGAGAGGGGATGGCAGAGAGGGGATGGCAGAGAGGGGATGGCAGAGATGTTATGGTAGAGAAGGGGTGGCAAGAGAGGTGATGGCAGAGATGTTATGGTAGAGAGGGGATGGCAGAGATGTTATTGTAGAGAGGGGATGGCCGAGAGGGGATGGCAGAGAGGGGATGGCCGAGAGGGGATGGCAGAGATGTTTTGGCAGAGAGGTGATGGCAGAGATGTTATGGTAGAGAGGGGATGGCCAAGAGGGGATGGCAGAGAGGTGATGGCAGAGATGTTATGGCAGAGAGTGGGTGGCAGAGAGGGGATGGCAGAGATGTTATGGCAGAGAAGGGGGGCAGAGAGGGGATGGCAGAGAGGGGATTGGCAGAGAGGGGGTGGCAGAGATGTTATGGCAGAGAGGGGATGGCCGAGAGGGGATGGCAGAGATGTTATGGCAGAGAGGGGTTGGCAGAGAGGGGATGGCAGAGATGTTATGGCAGAGAGGGGGTGGCAGAGAGGGGATGGCAGAGATGTTATGGCAGAGAGGGAATGGCAGAGATGTTATGGCAGAGAACGGGTGGCAGAGAGGGGATGGCAGAGAGGGGGTGGCAGAGAGGTGATGGCAGAGATGTTATGGCAGAGAGGGGTTGGCAGAGAAGGGATGGCAGAGATGTTATGGCAGAGAGGGAATGGCAGAGATGTTATGGCAGAGAACGCGTGGCAGAGAGGGGATGGCAGAGATGTTATGGCAGAGAGGGGATGGCAGAGATGTTATGGCAGAGAGGGGATGGCAGAGAGGGGATGGCAGAGATGTTATGGCAGAGACGTTATGGCAGAGAGGGGGTGTCAGAGAGGGGATGGCAGAGATGTTATGGCAGAGAGGGGGTGGCAGAGAGGGTATGGCAGAGATGTTATGGCAGAGAGGGGGTGGCAGAGATGTTATGGCAGAGAGGGGATGGCCAAGAGGGGATGGCAGAGATGTTATGGCAGACTGGGGATGGCCGAGAGGGGATGGCAGAGAGGGGTTGGCAGAGAGGGGATGGCAGAGAGGGGATGGCAGAGATGTTATGGCAGAGAGGGGGTGGCAGAGAGGGGATGGCAGAGATGTTCTGGCAGAGAGGGGATGGCAGAGATGTTATGGTAGAGAGGGGATGGCCAAGAGGGGATGGCAGAGAGGGGATGGCAGAGATGTTATGGCAGAGAGTGGGTGGCAGAGAGGGGATGGCAGAGATGTTATGGCAGAGAGGGGTGGCAGAGAGGGGTTGGCAGAGAGGGGGTGGCAGAGAGGGGATGGCAGAGAGGGGATTGGCAGAGAGGGGGTGGCAGAGATGTTATGGCAGAGAGGGTGTGGCAGAGATGTTATGGCAGAGAGGGGATGGCCGAGAGGGGATGGCAGAGATGTTATGGCAGTGAGGGGATGGCAGAGAGGGGATGGCAGAGAGGGGATGGCAGAGATGTTATGGCAGAGAGGGGGTGGCAGAGAGGGGATGGCAAAGATGTTATGGCAGAGAGGGGATGGCAGAGATGTTATTGTAGAGAGGGGATGGCCAAGAGGGGATGGCAGAGAGGGGATGGCAGAGAGGGGGTGGCAGAGAGGGGATGGCAGAGATGTTTTGGCAGAGAGGGGATGGCAGAGAGGGGATGGCAGAGAGGGGATGGCAGAGAGGGGATAGCAGAGATGTTATGGCAGAGAGGGGGTGGCAGAGAGGGGATGGCAGAGATGTTATGGCAGAGAGGGTTGGCAGAGAGGGGTTGGCAGAGAGGGGGTGGCAGAGAGGGGATGGCAGAGAGGGGATTGGCAGAGAGGGGTGGCAGAGATGTTATGGTAGAGATGTTATGGCAGAGAGGGGATGGCAGAGATGTTATGGCGGAGATGTTATGGCAGAGAGGGGATGGCAGAGAGGGGATTGGCAGAGAGGGGATGGCAGAGAGGGGATGGCAGATATGTTATGGCAGAGAGGGGTTGGCAGAGAGGGGGTGTCCAAGAGGGGATGGTAGAGATGGGATGGCAGAGAGGGGATGGCAGAGAGGGGTAGCAGAGAGGGGATGGCAGAGATGTTATGGTAGAGAGGGGATGGCCGAGAGGGGATGGCAGAGAGGGGATGGCAGAGATGTTATGGCAGAGATGGGATGGCAGAGAGGGGATGGCAGAGAGGGGATGGCAGAGAGGGGATGGCAGAGAGTGGATGGCAGAGTTGTTATTGCTTAGAGGTGGTGGCAGAGAGGGGATGGCAGATAGATGATAGCAGAGATGGGATGGCAGAGAGGGATTTAGCTGTTAGTGTGTGTGTGTGTGTGTGTGTGTGTGTGTGTGTGTGTGTGTGTGTGTGTGTGTGTGTGTGTGTGTGTGTGTGTGTGTGTGTGTGTGTGTGAGGGGATGGCCAAGAGGGGATGGCAGAGAAGGGATGGCAGAGAGGGGGTGGCAGAGAGGGGATGGCAGAGATGTTTTAGAAGAGAGGGGATGGCAGAGAGGGGATGGCCAAGAGGGGATGGCAGAGAGGGGATAGCAGAGATGTTATGGCAGAGAGGGTGTGGCAGAGAGGGGATGGCAGAGATGTTATGGCAGAGAGGGGTGGCAGAGAGGGGATGGCAGAGAGGGGGTGGCAGAGAGGGGATGGCAGAGAGGGGATTGGCCGAGAGGGGTGGCAGAGATGTTATGGCAGAGATGTTATGGCAGAGATGTTATGGCAGAGAGGGGATGGCAGAGAGGGGATTGGCAGAGAGGGGATGGCAGAGAGGGGATGGCAGAGATGTTATGGCAGAGAGGGGTTGGCAGAGAGGGGATGGCCAAGAGGGGATGGCAGAGAGGGGTAGCAGAGAGGGGATGGCAGAGATGTTATGGTAGAGAGGGGATGGCCGAGAGGGGATGGCAGAGATGTTATGGCAGAGAGGGGGTGGCAGAGAGGAGATGGCAGAGATGTTTTGGCAGAGATGGGATGGCAGAGAGGGGATTGCAGAGAGGGGATGGCAGAGAGGGGATGGCAGAGAGTGGATGGCAGAGTTGTTATTGCTTAGAGGTGGTGGCAGAGAGGGGATGGCAGATAGATGATAGCAGAGATGGGATGGCAGAGAGGGACTTAGCTGTTAGTGTGTGTGTGTGTGTGTGTGTGTGTGTGTGTGTGTGTGTGTGTGTGTGTGTGTGTGTGTGTGTGTGTGTGCGCGCGTGTGTGTGTGTGTGTGTGTGTGTGTGTGTGTGTGTGTGTGTGTGTGTGTGTGTGTGTGTGTGTGTGTGTGGATTAATGATCAATCAATGTAGAATGGTTCTTCAATTCAAAGATATTTGTTTTTTTGCGGAAGGTAGACATTGCTATCACCCTGTATAGATATCTACAACAGATATCAGTAACTATCACCCTGTATAGATTTATACAACAGGTATCAGTAACTATCACCCTGTATAGATATCTACAACAGGTATCAGTAACTATTACCCTGTATAGATATCTACAACAGGTATCAGTAACTATTACCCTGTATAGATATCTACAACAGGTATCAGTAACTATCACCCTGTATAGATTTCTACAACAGGAATCAGTAACTATTATCCTGTATAGATTTCTACAACATATGGTGGTATCTATTACCCTGTACAGATTTCTACAACAGGTATCAGTATATATTACCCTGTATATATATCTACAACATGTATCAGTATCTATTACCCTGTATAGATTTCTACAACAGGTATCAGTAACTATTATCCTGTATAGATATCTACAACAGGTATCAGTATATATTACACTGTACAGATATCTACAACATATGGTGGTATCTATTACCCTGTATAGATATCTACAACAGGTATCAGTATCTATTACCCTGTACAGATATCTACAACATATGGTGGTATCTATGACCCTGTGCTAATACCTTAATGCCAGTGATTTTGGAATGAGATGTTCGACACGTGTCCACATACTTTTGACCATGCAGTGTATGTTGTTCTATGTTTTAAATTACTGTCTTGGCTTCCCCAGTGATTTACCCACGCACCACTACTGATCAGAAGGTCTCAAATCAAATCAAATTGTATTTGTCACATGCACATGTTTAGCAGATGTTAATGGTCACATGGTTAGCAGATGTTATTGTGAGTGTAGCGAAATGCTTGTGCTTCTAGTTCCGACAGTGCAGTAATATCTAACAAGTAATGTAACAATTCCACAACAACTACCTCATACACACACATCTAAAATGGTGAATGAGAATATGTACATACACAGTGCCTTGCGAAAGTATTCGGCCCCCTTGAACTTTGCGACCTTTTGCCACATTTCAGGCTTCAAACATAAAGATATAAAACTGTATTTTTTTGTGAAGAATCAACAACAAGTGGGGCACAATCATGAAGTGGAACGACATTTATTGGATATTTCAAACTTTTTTAACAAATCAAAAACTGAAAAAATTGGGCGTGCAAAATTATTCAGCCCCTTTACTTTCAGTGCAGCAAACTCTCTCCAGAAGTTCAGTGAGGATCTCTGAAGGATCCAATGTTGACCTAAATGACTAATGATGATAAATACACTGTAAATATGGATGAGCGATGGCCAAGCGGCATAGGCAAGGTGCAGTAGATGGTATAAAATACAGTATATACATATGATATGAGTAATGTAAGATATGTAAACATTATTAAAGTGGCATTGTTTAGATTGGCATTGTTTAAAGTGATTAGTGGTCCATGTATTACAGTTATTTTTGATTGCTTAAGCACAATTTTCAAAACAGGGCCCGTGTTTTCAAAACACTACACACAATTAGCACCACCAACACACATCCAAGTAACAAAACACTACAGATCCTTTGCAAAATTAAACACTCTTGTAAAAACTATACACTTCTTTTTAAAAACAACACTTTGTTACCATATGAAACACACACGTTTCACATTACTATACTCTGTTTGCACGAGTTACACTCTGCTGTGATAAACCTAAAACACTTGTAGCACTTCTACTTCCCTATGACTAGAGTAGGCTACTATCAACAAAGTACAAATATAATGTGAATTCACCAAACACTACACAAGACCAATGTTGCAGACTGAAGAAACTCATTTATTTCTCAACACGCCCAAAACGTTGACATGGAGAGTCATAATACTGTAACCAAACGTCACTTTACATATTGTAAGTTCAAAAAAATAAAATACAAAAATAACTAGACATTGTCTCTTCGCCTAGCTGGATCTGGCCAGAGAATTTCATCAACATCGCAGGCAATGTTGTCATTAGCAAGACACCTTGGAAAGAAATGTCTTGAATGACGAATCCATCCTTGCATTGCTGCTACCTCCATCTGGTCACAGGCCTCCTCCATGGCTTGGATGAGGGGTACCTCAGCCTGAAGACAGAGATCATATACCTTCTGCCGCCATGCCGAGAGAAACTCTTCAATAGGGTTGAGAAATGGAGAGTATGGTGGAAGATATAGGACGGTGAAATGTGGCTGTTGCTGAAACCAGTTCTGAACCAGAGCAGAGCGGTGGAAAGACACATTGTCCCAGACAACAATGTATTGCATGTGATCGATTTGATTTGCTGCTGTTATGTTGTGCAATTGGTCCAAGAATGTAAGTATGAGTGCTGTGTTGTAAGGGCCTATATGGGCATGGTGGTGGAGGACCCCATTTTGGGTAATGGCTGCACGTTGCCCTGGGACATTGACTATAGCCCTGTGGCCAATGATGTTTCTTCCCCTCATTCGTGTACTCGTCAGGTTGAACCCAGCGTCATCTACGTAAATGAACTCATGCTGGACCTCCTCTCCATCCGTTCGTAAAACAGTGTCAGGCAAAATTGTGTAGTTCAGTGTAGATCTAGTATACATATTACAGTACAGTAAAAGATTGTGAGACAGTATGCAAGATCACACTGCTAAAGTGAATACAAACCACTGCATAATCATGCCGCAGTCGTTTCACCCTTTCGGAATTGCGCTCGAAAGGCACTCGACCTTTTCACAGGAAAAGGTAACAGAAGTGCTGATAGTGCATAGAATACAGTACTGTAAGCAGTTACTGAAACCGTGCAGATGTTTTTGATATGATGATATTTTTACAATACCTATTTTCCAGTCGAAATGTTCTCATGACACTTGCCACTGTATATCGGCTTAGATTTGGCTCCCTCAGCGTCAGGCCGTGGTTGAAAACGTGGTCAACCAGTGTTGCGCGGATCTCATTTGTCAGATTCGGCCCTCTATGAGCACCTTCTTGTCCTCCTCCTCCTCCTCCTCCTCCTCCTCCTCCTCCTCCTCCTCCTCCTCCTCCTCGTCTTACTCTTTCTCTGACTCTTTCCATTGTGCTTGAAGACCGATGAACTCACCTGCTGCTTTTTATAGTGCTTATACACCTGAGTGGTGCGTCTACAGTTCAGCAAACGAGTGTTTGCACACCTGATGACTGTGTTGAACCAATTGGTTGGACGGTGTGGTAATTTGACAGTCAGTGCTTTGGTATTGCAAGGACGTGACTTCATGATAGATGTTTGTGTGTAATGTATGTTAAGTGTGTTTAGTGTTTTGCAAATCACTGTGTGTATAGTTTTGCAACAAGTGTGAGGTTGACAATGTGCTTATAGTTGTGCAAATATGGGCTGATGTTTTGATTCTTGAGTGTAAGGTTTTGATAATAGTCTACTACTTTCAATTTTAGTGTGTAAGCAATAAAAAAAACTGTAAATTGGCCAGTGATTGGGTCTCAATGTAGGCAGCAGCCTCTCTGTGTTAGTGGTGGATGTTTAACAGTCTGATGGCCTTGAGATAGAAGCTGTTGTTCAGTCTCTCGGTCCCTGGTTTGATGCACCTGTGCTGACCTCGCCTTCTGGATGATAGCAAGGTGAACAGGCAGTGGCTCGGGTGGTTGTTGTCTTTGATGATCTTTATGGCCTTCCTGTGACATCGGGTGGTGTAGGTGTCCTGGAGGGCAGGTAGTTTGCCCCCGGTGATGCGTTGTGCAGACCTCACTACCCTCTGGAGAACCTTGCGGTTGAGGGCGGTGCAGTTGCTGTACCAGGTGGTGATACAGCCCGACAGGATGTTCTCGATTGTGCATCTGTAGAAGTTTGTGACTGTTTTAGGTGACAAGCCAAATGTCTTCAGCCTCCTGAGGTTGCTGCGCCTTCTTCACAACGCTGTCTGTGTGGGTGGACCATTTCAGTTTGTCTGTGATGTGTACGCCGATGAACTAAAAACTTTCCACCCTCTCCACTGCTGTCCCTTCGATGTGGATGGGGAGCTGCTCCCTCTGCTGTTTCCCGTGGTCCACAATCATCTCCTTTGTTTTGTTGACGTTGAGTGAGAGGTTGTTTTCCTGACACCACACTCCGAGTGCCCTCACCTCCTCCCTGTAGGCTGTCTCGCCATTGTTGGTAATCAAGCCCACTACTGTTGTGTCGTCTGCAAACTTGATGATTGAGATGGAGGCGTGCGTGGTCACGCAATCGTGGGTGAACAGGGAGTACAGGAGAGGGCTGAGCATGTACCCTTGTGGGACCCCAGTGTTGAGGACCAGCGGAGTGGAGATGTTGTTTCCTACCTTCACCACCTGGGGGTGAATGAGAAAGTCCAGGACCCAGTTGCACAGGGCAGGGTTCAAACCCAGGGTCTCCAGCTTGATGATGAGCTTGGAGGGTACTATAGTGTTGAAGGCTGAGCTGTAGTCAAAGAACAGCATTCTTACATAGGTATTCCTCTTGTCCAGATGGGTTAGGGCAGTGTGCAGTGTGGTTGAGATTGCGTCGTCTGTAGACCTGTTGGGGCGGTATGCAAATTGGAGTGGAACTAGGGTGGCAGGTAGGGTGGAGGTGATATGATCCTTGACTAGCCTCTCAAAGCACTTCATGGTGACAGAAGTGAGTGCTACGGGGCGGTAGTAATTTAGTTCAGTTATCTTTGCATTCTTGGGTACAGGAACAAATGAGGCCATCTTGAAGAATGTGGGGACAACAGACTAGGATAGGGAGCGATTGAATATGTCCGTAAACACACGGGCCAGCTGGTCGCTGCGCAATCTGAGGACACGGCAAGGGATGCTGTCTGTGCCAGCAGACTTGCGAGGGTTAAAACATTTAAATGTTTTACTTACATCGGCCACAGAGAAAGGGGAGGGGGGCGCTGTCCTTGATAACGAGCCGCGTGATGGTGGCATTGTATTATCCTCAAAGTGGTGAAAGAAGGTGTTTAGTTTGTCTGGAAGCGTAACATCGGTGTCCGTGAAGTGAATGTTGGGTGTAGGGGTGTAGGTTACCACAGAGCCTGGTAATAGAGACATCTTATTAAAGGGGAACCAAACATACTCCTCCATACTGTATACACCCGTACATACCCACATACTGTATACACCCGTACATACCCACATACTGTATACACCCGTACATACCCACATTCTGTATACACCCGTACATACCCACATACCGTACCTTTTATGTCCTCTGTCTGTCTTGTTTTTCTTTCTACCTTGTTGATTCCTGACTCATTTTGGTTGTAGGTACTTCTGTGTTCCAGTTCCTTGTATTTGGGGATTTAATATTTCCTACTTTTATATATTTATAAATACTGCACATTAAAAATAGAAAACAAATTATTTTACAACATTCCCTAACATGAATATCATAGTGTATTTATAATTGATTTATTAATCGTTGTGTTTTATTATTTCCATTCATTTGTTTTATTACAATCCTAACGTTAATAGTACTTCCAAATGATTTAGATGGAGTGGTCTTGGTTTCTTGGGAACAGTTTGTTTATGAATGTTTAGCTTGTCAATGATTAAGTTTGTCGACTGCGAGAGCTACACGTCTCCCTTATATTCTATTGTCTTCGAAGATTGGACTGCTCCCCCTGCCCCCTTCTCTCTCTCTGTGGCCAATGTTGTTTGTGTGAGATCACAAGCTATGCTACACTTTTGAGGAACAAGTTTTGATTTATTTTATTAACCGTACGAGTTTGTCAACTTATTCATTGTCTTTTGTTTGGAGCTCTCCTGTCAACATTGAGAAACGACAGGCATCTTATTCCTTAGAGAACAGTGGAGGCTCCTCAGAGGAGAATGAGGAGGACCATCCTCCTAAGTGAATTCCAGAAAAATACAATCGTGAAATATTTAAAAAGTGATAATTTTTCGATAAAACTATAGAAAATATATATTCAGATGGTCTGAGAGTTCTTCAGGTGCCTTTTGGAAAGGGCTGTCGTGTGCCTTTTACTGAGGAGTTGCTTCCGTCTGGCCGTTCTTCCATAAATGCCTATTTGGTGGAGTGCTGTAGAGATGGTTGTCCTTCTGGTAGGTTCTCCCATCTCCACAGAGGCAATCTGGAGCTCTGTCAGAGTGACCGTCAGGTTCTTGGTCACCTCCCTGACCAAGGCACTTCTCCACCGATTACTCAGTTTGGCCGGACGGCCAGCTCTAGGAAGTTTTTTGGTGCTTCCAAACTTCTTCCAATTATTTAAGAATGATGGAGGTTTCTGTGTTCTTGGGGACCTTCAATGCTGCAGACATTTTGTAGTGCCCTTCCCCAGATCTGTGCCTCGACACAATTCTGTCTCAGAGCTCTATGAACAATTTTCTTCAACCTCATGGCTTGGTTTTTGCTCTGACATGCACTGTCAACTGCAGGACCTTATATGGACAGGTGTGTGCCTTTCCAAATGATGTCCAATCAAATGAATTGACCACAGGTGGACTCCAATCAAGTTGTAGAAACATCTCAAGTAAGATCAATGGAAACAGGATGCACCTGAGCTCAAGGTTGAGTCTCACAGCAAAAGGTCTATATAGTAAATAATAAATAAGGTATTTTTAGTTTTATTTTATACATTTTTGCAAACATTTTTAAAAACCAGTTTTTTGCTTTGTCAAAATGTGGTATTGTGTGTAGATTGATGAGGAAAACATTATTTGAATCCATTTTTGAATAAGGCTGTAGAGTAACAACATGTGGAAAAGTCAAAGGGTCTGAATACTGTCTCATTCAGCAGCCAATGGTTCTGTTGCTTGGTGTGTTAATACTTTGCTACTGGTGTTTGACGTCACTACTTTATCCTCCAGAATACTCTGATAGTAGGGTTTTACTATTCTAACTGGTAATAAACTATCTAATAAAGATGTCTGGGCTAAAGATTCAAATTATATACTGTGGTTTTTCCCAAAATATTGTCTAACAAGTTCCCCAGCAGTAAAACACAACAATAGCTTCAGCTGCTTTCCAAACTGTTCAGCAAGAAACGACACGCGTGATATTTTCCCTGTAGCGTGTGTGTGTGTGTGTGTGTGTGTGTGTGTGTGTGTGTGTGTGTGTGTGTGTGTGTGTGTGTGTGTGTGTGTCTGTGTGTGTGTGTGTGTGTGTGTGTGTGTGTGTGTGTGTGTGTGTGTGTGTGTGTGTGTTTGCGTAGGGCAGAGCGAGATCACACACAGTCCTGTAACAGAGAGCATAAACAAACTCACTGCAGAGTGTAGATAGTCCCCAGGCACTGCTGTGTATTATGGTGTGTGTGTGTGTGTGTGTGTGTGGATAAATTATTCTCATCTTCAGAAGCTCATCACCTCAGGACTCTGTTAGGGTAAGGATATCACGGAGAGATCTGCCTCCACTGACTGTAGGGCTCGGCCTGCATCCCAAACGGTACCCTGTCTAAATGGGTTCTGGTCTAAAGTAGTGCACTATATAGGGAATAGGGTACCATAGGGCTCTGGTCTAAAGTAGTGCACTATATAGGGAATAGGGTACCATAGGGCTCTGGTCTAAAGTAGTGCACCAAATAGGGAATAGGGTACCATATGGCTCTGGTGTAAAGTAGTGCACTAGATAGGGAATAGGGTGCCATGTAGTGCACTATATAAGGAATAGGGTGACATGTAGTGCACTATATAGGGAATAGGGTGCCATGCAGTGCCCTATCTAGGGAATAGGGTGCCATGCAGTGCCCTATCTAGGGAATAGGTGGCCAGTATGGTATCATCTCCTGTTGTTCTTCATTTATTGACTTTCCCACATGTGATTGATGAACAGCTGTGATTGGCTGACGACGATGCTGACCTGTGATTCAAAACAAACCATAATGGTTCAAACCAGACAATAAACAGTAAACATCTGTATGAAATAGAGCGTGTTGACTTAGTTTATATGATGTCTGATACTTCCCCCTGAGGGGATCAGCAGTCTCACACACTTTTAGAGAATCCCTCAGAGAGAATACCATGCCACAATTACTGAGGATCCGTCCCAATTGATAGCTTTTTCCCTATGTAGTGCACTACTTTGGACCAGGGCCCATAGGGAATATGGTGCCTTTTGGGATGTACTGATATTATGACATAATAACTGAGTAAAAGAATGTAGCTGGATAATGAGTTGCTGGATCCTGTAAAGTGTGAATACAGAGCATGGCTTTGCTGAAGCTATGAAGAGCTTTACGTTGTAATGTTGCAGCATTAAATGGAAACTTCAGGATTGTTTAATAATGAGTTGCTGGATCCTGTAAAGTGTGAATACAGAGCATGGCTTTACTGAAGCTATGAAGAGCTTTACGTTGTAATGCTGCAGCAGTAAATGGAAACTTCAGGATTGTTTCGCCACCGTCAGATGAACCCATTTTTTTTCTGCGTGCAGTTTGAAGGAAGTTGTTAGCACAATGACTGAAAGTCTATGATAAAACACGCTATATTCAGACTTTACAGGATTCAGCGACCCTTTAATCTAGAAACATTGTATCATAGTGACATTAAAGAGTATTAAAATGATCCAATATGAATCTTCAGGGAGGAAGTAACCACCTAGCACGCTGTAACTACCCTGGTAACAACAGGTCATTTTAACACACTAAAACACAGTTACATCTTCTACTAATACAATATAAACAGTACTACTATTCATAGTGAGTAGACTACTAGCACTTGTAGGCAATTCAAAACAGCAAAGGACACATTGTCTATGTGGTTGATAAAAGTCACTCATAATTAAATTGTTGCGCTAATCCGGCAGCCATTTTTTTTCCACTCCTAAAAAGTGTCTTAGCCCACACATCATCGCTAAATTGGCTAGGTCTTAAACCAACCATATATACCTCTATTTGCAATATTTAATGTACCCTTCTGTAGTATTAGAAGAGTATTAGAACAGCTGACTGAAGCTGGCTGTTTATACCTCAGTAAAGTACTAGAACATCTAACTGAAGCTGGTTGTTTATACCTCAGTAGAGTATTAGAACAGCTGACTGAAGCTGGCTGTTTATACCTCAGTAGAGTACTGGGACAGCTGACTGAAGCTGGTTGTTTATACCTCAGTAGAGTACTAGAACAGCTGACTGAAGCTGGTTGTTTATACCTCAGTAGAGTACTAGAACAGCTGACTGAAGCGGGCTGTTTATACCACAGTAGAGTACTAGAACAGCTGACTGAAGCTGGCTGTTTATACCTCAGTAGAGGACTGGAACAGCTGACTGAAGCTGGCTGTTTATACCTCAGTAGAGGACTGGAACAGCTGACTGAAGCTGGTTGTTTATACCTCAGTAGAGTACTAGAACAGCTGACTGAAGCTGGCTGTTTATACCTCAGCAGAGTACTAGAACAGCTGACTGAAGCTGGTTGTTTATACCTCAGTAGAGTACTCGAACAGCTGACTGAAGCTCGCTGTATATTTATTTTATATTTTTTTTATATACCTCAGTATTGTTCCTGGACAGCTGACTGAATCTGGTTGTTTATACCTCAGTAGAGTACTAGAACAGCTGACTGAAGCTGGCTGTTTATACCTCAGTAGAGTACTAGAACAGCTGACTGAAGCTGGTTGTTTATACCTCAGTAGAGTACTAGAACAGCTGACTGAAGCTGGCTGTTTATACCTCAGTAGAGTACTAGAACAGCTGACTGAAGCTGGCTGTTTATACCTCAGTAGAGTACTAGAACAGCTGACTGAAGCTGGCTGTTTATACCTCAGTAGAGTACTAGAACAGCTGACTGAAGCTGGTTGTTTATACCTCAGTAGAGTACTAGAACAGCTGACTGAAGCTGGCTGTTTATACCTCAGTAGAGTACTAGAACAGCTGACTGACTGTCAGGAGCTCTGGACTGTCAGTAACTCTGGACTGTCAGTAACTCTGGACTGTCAGGAGCTCTGGACTGTCAGTAACTCTGGACTGTCAGGAGCTCTGGACTGTCAGGAGCTCTGGACTGTCAGTAACTCTGGACTGTCAGTAACTCTGGACTGTCAGGAGCTCTGGACTGTCAGTAACTCTGGATTGTCAGTAACTCTGGACTGTCAGTAACTCTGGACTGTCAGGAGCTCTGGACTGTCAGGAGCTCTGGACTGTCAGTAACTCTGGACTGTCAGGAGCTCTGGACTGTCAGGAACTCTGGACTGTCAGTAACTCTGGACTGTCAGTAACCCTGGACTGTCAGGAGCTCTGGACTGTCAGTAACTCTGGACTGTCAGTAACTCTGGACTGTCAGGAGCTCTGGGCGGTCAGTAACTCTGGACTGTCAGGAGCTCTGGACTGTCAGTAACTCTGGACTGTCAGTAACTCTGGACTGTCAGGAGCTCTGGACTGTCAGTAACTCTGGACTGTCAGTAACTCTGGACTGTCAGGAGCTCTGGACTGTCAGTAACTCTGGACTGTCAGTAACTCTGGACTGTCAGGAGCTCTGGACTGTCAGTAACTCTGGACTGTCAGGAGCTCTGGACTGTCAGGAACTCTGGACTGTCAGCAACTCTGGACTGTCAGTAACTCTGGACTGTCAGGAGCTCTCGACTGTCAGGAGCTCTGGACTGTCAGCTGGCTGTTTATACCTCAGCAGAGTACTAGAACAGCTGACTGAAGCTGGTTGTTTATACCTCAGTAGAGTACTCGAACAGCTGACTGAAGCTGGCTGTTTATACCTCAGTAGAGTACTCGGACAGCTGACTGAAGCTGGCTGTTTATACCTCAGTAGAGTACTCGAACAGCTGACTGAAGCTCGCTGTATATTTATTTTATATTTTTTTTATATACCTCAGTATTGTTCCTGGACAGCTGACTGAATCTGGTTGTTTATACCTCAGTAGAGTACTAGAACAGCTGACTGAAGCTGGCTGTGTATACCTCAGTAGAGTACTAGAACAGCTGACTGAAGCTGGTTGTTTATACCTCAGTAGAGTACTAGAACAGCTGACTGAAGCTGGCTGTTTATACCTCAGTAGAGTACTAGAACAGCTGACTGAAGCTGGCTGTTTATACCTCAGTAGAGTACTAGAACAGCTGACTGAAGCTGGTTGTTTATACCTCAGTAGAGTACTAGAACAGCTGACTGAAGCTGGCTGTTTATACCTCAGTAGAGTACTAGAACAGCTGACTGACTGTCAGGAGCTCTGGACTGTCAGTAACTCTGGACTGTCAGTAACTCTGGACTGTCAGGAGCTCTGGACTGTCAGTAACTCTGGACTGTCAGGAGCTCTGGACTGTCAGGAACTCTGGACTGTCAGTAACTCTGGACTGTCAGTAACTCTGGACTGTCAGGAGCTCTGGACTGTCAGTAACTCTGGACTGTCAGTAACTCTGGACTGTCAGGAGCTCTGGACTGTCAGTAACTCTGGACTGTCAGTAACTCTGGGCTGTCAGGAGCTCTGGACTGTCAGTAACTCTGGACTCAGTAACTCTGGACTGTCAGGAGCTCTGGACTTTCAGTAACTCTGGACTGTCAGGAGCTCTGGACTGTCAGTAACTCTGGACTGTCAGTAACTCTGGACTGTCAGTAACTCTGGACTGTCAGGAGCTCTGGACTGTCAGTAACTCTGGACTGTCAGTAACTCTGGACTGTCAGTAACTCTGGACTATCAGGAGCTCTGGACTGTCAGGAGCTCTGGACTGTCAGTAACTCTGGACTGTCAGGAGCTCTGGACTGTCAGGAGCTCTGGACTGTCAGTAACTCTGGACTGTCAGTAACTCTGGACTGTCAGGAGCTCTGGACTGTCAGTAACTCTGGATTGTAAGTAACTCTGGACTGTCAGTAACTCTGGACTGTCAGGAGCTCTGGACTGTCAGGAGCTCTGGACTGTCAGTAACTCTGGACTGTCAGGAGCTCTGGACTGTCAGGAACTCTGGACTGTCAGTAACTCTGGACTGTCAGTAACCCTGGACTGTCAGGAGCTCTGGACTGTCAGTAACTCTGGACTGTCAGTAACTCTGGACTGTCAGGAGCTCTGGGCGGTCAGTAACTCTGGACTGTCAGGAGCTCTGGACTGTCAGTAACTCTGGACTGTCAGTAACTCAGGACTGTCAGGAGCTCTGGACTGTCAGTAACTCTGGACTGTCAGTAACTCTGGACTGTCAGGAGCTCTGGACTGTCAGTAACTCTGGACTGTCAGTAACTCTGGACTGTCAGGAGCTCTGGACTGTCAGTAACTCTGGACTGTCAGGAGCTCTGGACTGTCAGGAACTCTGGACTGTCAGCAACTCTGGACTGTCAGTAACTCTGGACTGTCAGGAGCTCTCAACTGTCAGGAGCTCTGGACTGTCAGCTGGCTGTTTATACCTCAGCAGAGTACTAGAACAGCTGACTGAAGCTGGTTGTTTATACCTCAGTAGAGTACTCGAACAGCTGACTGAAGCTGGCTGTTTATACCTCAGTAGAGTACTCGGACAGCTGACTGAAGCTGGCTGTTTATACCTCAGTAGAGTACTCGAACAGCTGACTGAAGCTCGCTGTATATTTATTTTATATTTGTTTTATATACCTCAGTATTGTTCCTGGACAGCTGACTGAATCTGGTTGTTTATACCTCAGTAGAGTACTAGAACAGCTGACTGAAGCTGGCTGTTTATACCTCAGTAGAGTACTAGAACAGCTGACTGAAGCTGGTTGTTTATACCTCAGTAGAGTACTAGAACAGCTGACTGAAGCTGGCTGTTTATACCTCAGTAGAGTACTAGAACAGCTGACTGAAGCTGGCTGTTTATACCTCAGTAGAGTACTAGAACAGCTGACTGAAGCTGGTTGTTTATACCTCAGTAGAGTACTAGAACAGCTGACTGAAGCTGGCTGTTTATACCTCAGTAGAGTACTAGAACAGCTGACTGACTGTCAGGAGCTCTGGACTGTCAGTAACTCTGGACTGTCAGTAACTCTGGACTGTCAGGAGCTCTGGACTGTCAGTAACTCTGGACTGTCAGGAGCTCTGGACTGTCAGGAACTCTGGACTGTCAGTAACTCTGGACTGTCAGTAACTCTGGACTGTCAGGAGCTCTGGACTGTCAGGAGCCCTGGACTGTCAGTAACTCTGGACTCTCAGTAACTCTGGACTTTCAGGAGCTCTGGACGGTCAGTAACTCTGGACTGTCAGGAGCTCTGGACTGTCAGCAACTCTGGACTGTCAGTAACTCTGGACTGTCAGGAGCTCTGGACTGTCAGTAACTCTGGACTGTCAGTAACTCTGGGCTGTCAGGAGCTCTGGACTGTCAGTAACTCTGGAGTGTCAGTAACTCTGGACTGTCAGGAGCTCTGGACTGTCAGTAACTCTGGACTGTCAGGAGCTCTGGACTGTCAGGAACTCCGGACTGTCAGTAACTCTGGACAGTCAGTAACTCTGGAGTGTCAGGACCTCTCGACTGTCAGGAGCTCTGTACTGTCAGTAACTCTGGACTGTCAGTAACTCTGGACTGTCATGAGCTCTGGACTGTCAGTAACTCTGGACTGTTAGTAACTCTGGACTGTCAGGAGCTCTGGACTGTCAGTAACTCTGGACTGTCAGGAGCTCTGGACTGTCAGGAACTCTGGACTGTCAGTAACTCTGGACTGTCAGGAGCTCTCGACTGTCAGGAGCTCTGGACTGTCAGGAACTCTGGACTGTCAGCAACTCTGGACTGTCAGTAACTCTGGACTGTCAGGAGCTCTCGACTGTCAGGAGCTCTGGACTGTCAGTAACTCTGGACTGTCAGTAACTCTGGACGGTCAGGAGCTCTGGACTGTCAGTAACTCTGGACTGTCAGGAGCTCTGGACTGTCAGTAACTCTGGACTGTCAGTAACTCTGGACTGTCAGTAACTCTGGACTGTCAGGAGATCTGGACTGTCAGTAACTCTGCACTGTCAGTAACTCTGGACTGTCAGTAACTCTGGACTGTCAGGAGCTCTGGACTGTCATTAACTCTGGACTGTCAGGAGCTCTGGACTGTCAGTAACTCTGGACTGTCAGTAACTCTGGACTCTCAGTAACTCTGGACTGTCAGGAGCTCTGGACTGTCAGTAACTCTGGACTGTCAGGAGCTCTGGACTGTCAGTAACTCTGGACTCAGTAACTCTGGACTGTCAGGAGCTCTGGACTGTCAGTAACTCTGGACTGTCAGGAGCTCTGGACTGTCAGTAACTCTGGACTGTCAGTAACTCTGGACTGTCAGTAACTCTGGACTGTCAGGAGCTCTGGACTGTCAGTAACTCTGGACTGTCAGTAACTCTGGTCTGTCAGTAACTCTGGACTGTCAGGAGCACTGGACTGTCAGGAGCTCTGGACTGTCTGTAACTCCGGACTGTCAGTAACTCTGGACTGTCAGGAGCTCTGGACTGTCAGTAACTCTGGACTGTCAGTAACTGTGGACTGTCAGGAGCTCTGGACTGTCAGTAACTCTGGACTGTCAGGAGCTCTGGACTGTCAGGAGCTCTGGACTGTCAGTAACTCTGGACTGTCAGGAGCTCTGGACTGTCAGTAACTCTGGACTGACAGGAGCTCTGGACTGTCAGTAACTCTGGACTGTCAGTAACTCTGGACTGTCTGTAACTCTGGACTGTCAGTAACTCTGGACTGTCAGGAGCTCTGGACTGTCAGTAACTCTGGACTGTCAGTAACTCTGGACTGTCAGGAGCTCTGGACTGTCAGTAACTCTGGACTGTCAGTAACTCTGGACTGTCAGGAGCTCTGGACTGTCAGTAACTCTGGACTGTCAGGAGCTCTGGACTGTCAGTAACTCTGGACTGTCAGGAGCTCTGGACTGTCAGTAACTCTGGACTGTCAGGAGCTCTGGACTGTCAGTAACTCTGGACTGTCAGTAACTCTGGACTGTCAGGAGCTCTGGACTGTCAGTAACTCTGGACTGTCAGTAACTCAGGACTGTCAGGAGCTCTGGACTGTCAGTAACTCTGGACTGTCAGTAACTCTGGACTGTCAGGAGCTCTGGACTGTCAGTAACTCTGCACTGTCAGTAACTCTGGACTGTCAGTAACTCTGGACTGTCAGGAGCTCTGGACTGTCAGGAGCTCTGGACTGTCAGTAACTCTGGACTGTCAGTAACTCTGGACTGTCAGGAGCTCTGGACTGTCAGTAACTCTGGACTGTCAGTAACTCTGGACTGTCAGTAACTCTGG
>NC_143029.1:1802500-1827500 GCF_057628025.1 Oncorhynchus mykiss
AGCACAGTGGAATTCGACTCGCCCTCCCGAGGGAGTATGATGGGACGGCGGCCGGGTGCCAGGGCTTCTTACTCCAGATGGACCTATACCTGGCGACCGTTCGTCCGGCTCCTTCGGGGGGTGAGAGCGTGAACGCCCTCGTCTCCTGCCTCGCAGGTAAAGCCCTGGAGTGGGCCAACGCGGTGTGGAACGATCCTGACTCGGCGAGGGACCACTACCCAGAGTTCACCCGCCGCTTTCGGGCCGTGTTTGATCACCCACCTGAGGTCGAGCGGCGGGTGAACGGCTGTTCCATCTGAGGCAGGAGAGGAGGAGTGCTCAGGACTTTGCTCTAGAGTTCCGGACCTTGGCCGCTGGCGCGGAATGGAACGACAGGGCCTTGATCGATCACTATAGGTGTAGTTTGCGTGAGGACGTCCGTAGGGAGCTGGCCTGTAGAGACACCACCCTGTCCTTGGACCAATTGATCGACATGTCCATTCGGTTGGACAACTTGCTGGCGACCCGCGGACGTCCAGATCGGGCTCTGTCAGTTCCATCTCCCAGCTCCACCACTCCAACACCCATGGAGCTAGGAGGTGCTTCAGCGAGGGCGACCGGAGGAGGGGGCCTTTCCTGTGCCAGCTGTGGTCGCAGAGGGCACACTGCTGACCGGTGCTGGGGGGGTCCCCCCGGGAGTCGAGACGCCAGGCCGAGCACTGCCCGGACACCTCAGGTGATTCGGCACCAGGCTCACCCAGAGCCCCCTGTTGGTCACGTGTATGTATGGATTGTTTTTCCTAAATTTTCCCCTCTTTCCCGGCATAAGGCGCTAGTAGATTCAGGCGCGGCGGGGAATTTTATTGACCGCGGGTTAGCGAACAGGTTAGGGATTCCCCTTGTTCAGCTGGATAAACCCTTCCCAGTGCACGCCTTAGATAGCCGACCATTAGGGTCAGGGCTAGTCAGGGAGGCCACGGCTCCACTGGATATGGTTACGCAGGAGGGTCATGAGGAGAGAATTAGTCTCTTCCTCATTGATTCTCCTGCGTTTCCGGTGGTGTTGGGGATCCCCTGGTTGGCCCGTCACAACCCCAGGATTTCGTGGCAACAGAGGGCTCTACAGGGGTGGTCGGAGGAGTGCTCAGGCAGGTGTGTAGGAGTTTCCATCGGTGCTACAACGGTGGAGAGTCCAGACCAAGTCTCCACCGTGCACATTCCCTCAGAATATGCCGATTTGGCTATCGCCTTCTGTAAAAAGAAGGCGACCCAATTACCACCTCATCGACGAGGGGATTGTGCGATAAATCTCCTGGTAGGCGCTGCACTTCCCAGGAGTCACGTGTATCCCCTGTCACAGGAGGAGACGGTGGCTATGGAGACATACATATCGGAATCTCTGGGGCAGGGGTTCATTCAGCCCTCCATCTCACCTGCCTCCTCGAGTTTCTTTTTTGTGAAGAAGAAGGAGGGTGGTCTGCGTCCGTGCATTGACTATAGAGGTCTAAATTCCATCACGGTGGGGTATAGTTACCCGCTACCTCTCATTGCCACGGCGATTGAGTCATTTCACGGAGCACGGTTTTTCACAAAACTGGATCTCAGGAGTGCATATAACTTGGTGCGTATCCGGAAGGGAGATGAGTGGAAGACGGCGTTTAGTACCACATCCGGCCATTATGAGTACCTCGTCATGCCGTACGGTTTGAAGAATGCTCCAGCAGTCTTCCAATCTTTTGTGGATGAGATTCTCAGGGATCTGCACGGTCAGGGTGTGGTGGTTTACATCGATGATATTCTGGTCTATTCCGCTACACGGGCCGCGCATGTGTCTCTGGTGCGCAGGGTACTTGGGAGACTGTTGGAGCATGACCTGTACGTCAAGGCTGAGAAATGCTCGTTCTTCCAACAGGCCGTCTCCTTCCTTGGATATCGCATTTCCACATCGGGGTTGGTGATGGAGGATGACCGCATTGCAGCCGTGAGTAATTGGCCGACTCCAACCACGGTAAAGGAGGTGCAGCGGTTCTTAGGGTTTGCCAACTACTACCGGAGGTTTATCCGGGGTTTTGGGCAGGTGGCTGCGCCCATTACGTCACTGCTGAAGGGGGGGCCGACGCGTCTGGGGTGGTCGGCTGAGGCGGACAGGGCTTTTGGTCGCCTGAAGGCTCTTTTTACCTCGGCTCCCGTGCTGGCGCATCCGGACCCCTCTTTGGCATTTATAGTGGAGGTGGACGCATCCGAGGCTGGGGTTGGAGCCGTGCTCTCCCAGCGCTCGGGTGCGCCACCGAAGCTCCGCCCCTGTGCTTTCTTTTCTCAGAAGCTCAGCCCGGCGGAGCGAAACTATGACGTGGGGGATCGGGAGCTGCTAGCTGTTGTCAGAGCCCTGAAGGTGTGGAGACATTGGCTTGAGGGGGCCCAGCACCCTTTCCTCATCTGGACTGACCACCGTAATCTAGAGTACATTCGGGCAGCGAGGAGACTGAACCCTCGTCAGGCAAGGTGGGCCATGTTTTTCACCCGATTTAGGTTTACCATCTCCTATAGACCAGGCTCCCAGAACACTAAGGCAGACGCACTGTCCCGACTATATGATACGGAGGAGCGGGCCATTGATCCTGCGCCCATCCTCCCGGCTTCTTGTCTAGTGGCACCTGTAAGGTGGGAGGTGGACGCAGACATTGAGCGAGCATCGCGTGTTGAGCCCACTCCACCACAATGTCCAGCGGGACGGGTGTATGTTCCGCTGGAGGTTAGAGACAGGTTAATTTGGTGGGCTCACACATCCCCCTCCTCTGGTCATCCGGGGATTGGGAGGACGGTGCGATGTCTTAGTGGGAAGTACTGGTGGACCACTTTAGCCAAGGACGTGAGGGTTTATGTGTCCTCCTGCTCAGTGTGCGCTCAGTGCAAGGCTCCTAGGCACCTGCCCAGAGGGAAGTTACAACCCCTTCCCGTTCCACAGCGGCCTTGGTCACACCTGTCGGTTGACTTCTTGACCGATCTGCCACCGTCACAGGGCAACACCACAATCCTGGTCGTTGTGGATCGGTTCTCTAAGTCCTGTCGTCTCCTCCCTTTGCCCGGTCTCCCTACGGCCCTACAGACGGCGGAGGCCCTGTTTACTCACGTCTTCCGGCACTACGGGGTGCCTGAGGATATTGTTTCTGATCGGGGTCCCCAGTTCACGTCCAGGGTGTGGAAGGCATTCATGGAACGTTTGGGGGTCTCGGTCAGCCTGACCTCTGGGTTTCACCCCGAGAGTAATGGGCAGGTGGAAAGAGTGAACCAGGATGTGGGTAGGTTTCTGCGGTCGTATTGCCAGGACCGGCCAGGGGAGTGGGCGAAGTACATCCCCTGGGCGGAGATGGCCCAGAACTCACTCCCCCACTCCTCTACGAACCTGTCGCCCTTCCAATGTGTGTTGGGCTATCAGCCGGTCCTGGTACCATGGCATCAGAGCCAGACCGAGGCTCCTGCGGTGGACGATTGGGTGAAACGCTCAAGGGAAACCTGGGAGGCCGCCCATGGGTACCTTAAACGGGCCGAAGCACGGCAGAAGGCCAGTGCCGACCGCCATCGCAGCGAGGCCCCGGTGTACACACCGGGGGACCGGGTCTGGCTCTCGACCCGAAACCTGCCCCTCCACCTGCCCTGCCGGAAGCTGGGTCCGCGGTTTGTGGGGCCATTCAAAGTCCTGAGGAGAATAAACGAGGTGTGTTATAGGTTACAGCTCCCCCCGTATTACCGTATTAACCCCTCGTTTCATGTGTCTCTCCTCAGGCCGGTGGTGGCTGGTCCGCTTCAAGAAGATGAGGTGCGGGAGGTCCCTCCGCCCCCGCTGGACATCGGGGGGGCGCCGGCGTATGCAGTTCGGTCCATACTGGACTCGAGGCGTCGGGTGGGGGGTCTTCAGTACCTCGTGGACTGGGAGGGGTACGGTCCGGAGGAGAGATGCTGGGTGCCGGTGGAGGACGTACTGGATCCTCCTATGCTAAGGGAGTTTCACCGCCTCCATCCGGATCGCCCTGCGCCTCGTCCTCCGGGTCGTCCTCGAGGCCGGCGTCGTCGCGCTGCGGGAGCCGCGCGTCAGGGGGGGGGTACTGTCACGACTTCTACCGAGGGTAACTTCTCTCCCTGTTCGGGCGGCGCTCGGCGCTCGGCGTCGCCGGTCTACTAGCCACTACCGATCCCTTTTTCTTTTTCTGGTTGTTTTGTCTGTGTTCCTTTTCACACCTGGTTTTCAATTGCTTTGATTTCTGTGGGTATATAGGGCAGCTGTTACCTGCCGTAATTCGTGCAGGATTAGACTTGTGTGTATTGCGTTCGATGGTATTTGATGTTTGTTGTTTTTTTCGCATTTACGCACGTGTATGTAAAGTGTCGGAACTGTGTTAGTTCCTCCGTGTGTTTGCACGATTATTCGAGAGCGTAGTTTTGGGATTTTTGTTCTGTGCCATTTGCATTGCTGGACTATTATTAAACACGCTCCTCAGACATCCCTGCTCTCCTGCGCCTGACTCCTACACCTCTCACCAAGACGCATGTTATCACACTACCCTTCTCAATGTTAAAGCTGTTCTCACTGAGCCTGTACGTTGTCAAGGTTTTTCTAAGGTTTTGATCAGTAACCATGGTCAAATAGTTTGCCACGGTGTTCTGTCGATTTAGGGCCAGATAGCACTGCATTTTGCTTTGTGCTTGTTCTTGTGTTTCCCAAAAAGCAATTTAGTTTTGTTTTTGTAATTTGTTTTATTCTGATTGATTGGATGTTCTGGTCCTGAGACTTCAGTGTGTTAGTAGAACAGGTTTGTGAACTCTGCCCCAGGACCAGCTGGATGAGGGGACTGAGGCTTCAGTGTGTTAGTAGAACAGGTTAGTGAACTCAGCCCCAGGACCAGCTGGATGAGGGGACTGAGGCTTCAGTGTGTTAGTAGAACAGGTTAGTGAACTCAGCCCCAGGACCAGCTGGATGAGGGGACTGAGGCTTCAGTGTGTTAGTAGAACAGGTTAGTGAACTCAGCCCCAGGACCAGCTGGATGAGGGGACTGAGGCTTCAGTGTGTTAGTAGAACAAGTTAGTGAACTCAGCCCCAACACCAGCTGGATGAGGGGACTGAGGCTTCAGTGTGTTAGTAGAACAAGTTAGTGAACTCAGCCCCAGGATGGATAAGGGGACTGAGGCTTCAGTGTGTTAGTAGAACAGGTTAGTGAACTCAGCCCCAGGACCAGCTGGATGAGGGGACTGAGGCTTCAGTGTGTTAGTAGAACAGGTTAGTGAACTCAGCCCCAGGACCAGCTGGATGAGGGGACTCTTTTCTTTGCTCAGCTCTTGGCATTGCAGGGCTTGGTAATGATATGAGAGGGGGTCACTATATATTTTAGATGTTTCCAAAACTTAATTTCTCTTTTTTGAGTTTTTATTATTGGTTGTTATTGGCCTAAATCTGCCCAGCGTGCATTGTTGGTAGTTTTTCTCTGGTCATGCAGGGCTCCAACGTGGCACAGCGGTCTAAGGTACTGCATCTCAGTGCTAGAGGCATCACTACAGGCTTCTAGGGTGAATCACAACCGGCCGTGATTGGGAGTCCCACAGGGCGGCGCACAATTGGCCCAGCGTCGTCCGGGGTTTGGCCGGTGTAGGCCGTCATGGTAAATAAGAATTTGTTCTTAACTGACATGCCTGGTTAAATAGAGGTTCAAATGTAGGTTAATCTAACAGAACTCTGCAAGCAGGATTTCAATGGGGTGTCTGTCTCTGTCTCTGTCTTTAGGTCTCTGTGTCTGTCTCTGTGAATGTCTGTGTCTGTCTCAGTTCTACTCAGACGTGTTTCCTCAAAGAGATGGAGAGATCACATCCCATCTAGAGACAGGGAGATACCACATCCCATCTAGAGACAGGGAGATACCACATCCCATCTAGAGACAGGGAGATACCACATCCCATCTAGAGACAGGGAGAGACCACATCCCATCTAGAGACAGGGAGAGATCACATCCCATCTAGAGATAGGGAGAGATCACATCCCATCTAGAGACAGGGAGAGACCACATCCCATTTAGAGACAGGGAGAGAACACATCCCATCTAGAGACAGGGAGAGACCACATCCTATCCAGAGACAGGGAGAGATCACATCCGATCTAGAGACAGCGAGAGATCACATCCCATCTAGAGACAGGGAGAGATCACATCCCATCTAGAGACAGGGAGAGACCACATCCCATCTAGAGACAGGGAGAGACCACATCCCATCTAGAGACAGGGAGAGATCACATCCCATCTAGAGACAGGGAGAGATCACATCCCATCTAGAGACAGGGAGAGACCACATCCCATCTAGAGACAGGGAGAGACCACATCCCATCTAGAGACAGGGAGAGACCACATCCCATCTAGAGACAGGGAGAGATCACATCCCATCTAGAGACAGGGAGAGATCACATCCCATCTAGAGACAGGGAGAGACCACATCCCATCTAGAGACAGGGAGAGACCACATCCCATCTAGAGACAGGGAGAGACCACATCCCATCTAGAGACAAGGAGAGATCACATCCAATCTAGAGACAGGGAGATATCACATCCCATCTAGAGACAGGGAGAGATCACATCCCATCTAGAGACAGGGAGAGACCACATACCATCTAGAGACAGGGAGAGATCACATCCCATCTAGAGACAGGGAGAGACCACATCCCATCTAGAGACAGGGATAGATCACATCCCATCTAGAGACAGGGAGAGACCACATCCCATCTAGAGACAGGGAGAGACCACATCCCATCTAGAGACAGGGAGAGAACACATCCCATCTAGAGACAGGGATAGATCACATCCCATCTAGAGACAGGGAGAGACCACATCCCATCTAGAGACAGGGAGAGATCACATCCCATCTAGAGACAGGGAGAGACCACATCCCATCTAGAGACAGGGAGAGATCACATCCCATCTAGAGACAGGGAGAGATCACATCCCATCTAGAGACAGGGAGATACCACATCCCATCTAGAGACAGGGAGAGACCACATCCCATCTAGAGACAGGGAGAGACCACATCCCATCTAGAGACAGGGATAGATCACATCCCATCTAGAGACAGGGAGAGATCACATCCCATCTAGAGACAGGGAGAGATCACATACCATCTAGAGACAGGGAGATACCACATCCCATCTAGAGACAGGGAGAGACCACATCCCATCTAGAGACAGGGAGAGACCACATCCCATCTAGAGACAGGGATAGATCACATCCCATCTAGAGACAGGGAGAGAACACATCCCATCTAGAGACAGGGAGAGACCACATACCATCTAGAGACAGGGAGAGACCACATCCCATCTAGAGACAGGGAGAGATCACATCCCATCTAGAGACAGGGAGATACCACATCCCATCTAGAGACAGGGAGAGATCACATCCCATCTAGAGACAGGGAGAGATCACATCCCATCTAGAGACAGGGAGAGACCACATCCCATCTAGAGACAGGGAGAGACCACATCCCATCTAGAGACAGGGAGAGATCACATCCCATCTAGAGACAGAGAGATACCACATCCCATCTAGAGACAGGGAGAGACCACATCCCATCTAGAGACAGGGAGAGAACACATCCCATCTAGAGACAGGGAGAGACCACATCCCATCTAGAGACAGGGAGAGATCACATCCCATCTAGAGACAGGGAGAGACCACATCCCATCTAGAGACAGGGAGAGATCACATCCCATCTAGAGACAGGGAGAGATCACATCCCATCTAGAGACAGGGAGATACCACATCCCATCTAGAGACAGGGAGAGATCACATCAACAACATAGACAGTCAGCTCCCTTACAGAGAGATGGTCTGTTATCCCTATGTAATGTACTGCATTTGACCAGGGTCTATAGAGAACAGGGTTCCATTTGACCAGGGTCTATAGAGAACAGGATTCCATTTGACCAGGGCCTATAGAGAACAGGGTTGTGTTTGCCCAGGGCCAATAGAGAACAAGGTTCCATTTCACCAGGGTCTATAGAGAACAGGATTCCATTTGACCAGGGCCTATAGAGAACAGGGTTCTATTTGACCAGGGCCTATAGAGAACAGGGTTCTATTTGACCAGGGCCTATAGAGAACAGGGTTCTATTTCACCAGGGCCTAGAGAGAACAGGGTTCTATTTGACCAGGGCCTATAGAGAACAGGGTTCTATTTGACCAGGGCCTATAGAGAACAGGATTCTTTCTGACCAGGGCCTATAGAGAACATGGTTGTGTTTATCCAGGACCTATAGAGAACAGGGTTCCATTTGACCAGGGTCTATAGAGAACAGGATTCCATTTGACCAGGGCCTATAGAGAACAGGGTTCCATTTGACCAGGGCCTATAGAGAACAGGATTCCATTTGACCAGGGCCTATAGAGAACTGTTTTCTATTTGACCAGGGCCTATAGAGAACAGGATTCCATTATACCAGGGCCTATAGAGAACAGGGTTCTATTTGACCAGGGCCTATAGAGAACAGGGTTCTTTCTGACCAGGGCCTATAGAGAACAGGGTTCAATTTGACCAGGGCCTATAGAGAACAGGGTTCTATTTGTCCAAGGCCTATAGAGAACAGGGTTCCATATGACCAGGGCCTATAGAGAACAGGGTTCGATTTGACCAGGGCCTATAGAGAACAGGGTTCTATTTGACCAGGGCCTCTCGAGAACAGGGTTCTATTTGACCAGGGCCTATAAAGAACAGGGTTCTATTTGACCAGGCCCTATAGAGAACAGGGTTCTATTTGACCAGAGCCTAGAGAGAACATGGTTCTATTTGACCAGGGCCTATAGAGAACAGGTTTCTAATGGACCAGAGCCTATAGAGAACAGGGTTCTATTTGACCAGGTCCCAAAGAGTTCTGGTTAAAAATAGTGCACTGTGCAGGAAACAGGCTGCCTTTTGGGACCTAAGATATTCAGATGCTCTGCTATGTCATAATGTGCACCACAAATGTTTTGAAGGACAACGTTTCACAATAAAATTGATGTTCGCTGAGGGACTCATAACCGTTCAAACTCTCTGACTGACTCCAGTTTCTGAAAAGACTCTGTCTAGGAGGCCTGTGGTCAACTCTAGTCATGCTCCCGCCCTCAAGCATTCAGTCACACACAATCTAGGGTTCAAGGTTCAACCCAACAACAAAAACCCTTCATCTCATGTGCTTGCTGCGTTACGGTTTGTGTTCTGTCCTAAGGCCCGCTGTGCTGCCAGTGTCCTACAGCCCGCTGTGCTACCAGTGTCCTACAGCCCGCTGTGCTGCCAGTGTCCTACAGCCCACTGTGCTGCCAGGGTCCTACAGCTCGCTGTGCTGCCAGTGTCCTACAGCCCGCTGTGCTACCAGTGTCCTACAGCCCGCTGTGCTGCCAGTGTCTGCCCAGATGAACCATGCTGGGTTACGGTCAGTCTGTTTCTCTGAGTTGCAGTGTGTAAGTCAGTCTGCTCTAGTGTGACTCATTGCTGACCAGTAGCTTCCTGCTCTAACTGTAATTACAGACGGACGAGGGCTGGGATGAGCTGGTCTTACTGGACCATACTGCTGATGTCAGCTACACTTACTAACTCATCTAACAGAGGGAGAGACATTGGAAAGAATTAACCAAAAAACTGAGCAAACTAGAATGCTATTTGGCCATAAACAGAGAGGACACAGTGGCAGAATACCTGACCACTCTGACTGACCCTAAACAGAGAGGACACAGTGGCAGAATACCTGACCACTGTGACTGACCCTAAACAGAGAGGACACCGTGGCAGAATACCTGACCACTGTGACTGACTCTAAACAGAGAGGACACAGTGGCAGATTACCTGACCACTCTGACTGACCCTAAACAGAGAGGACACAGTGGCAGAATACCTGTCCACTCTGACTGACCCTAAACAGAGAGTGACAGAATACCTGACCACTGTGACTGACCCTAAACAGAGAGTGACAGAATACCTGACCACTGTGACTGACCCTAAACAGAGAGGACACAGTGGCAGAATACCTGTCCACTGTGACTGACCCTAAACAGAGAGGACACAGTGACAGAATACCTGTCCACTCTGACTGACCCTAAACAGAGAGGACACAGTGGCAGAATACCTGTCCACTGTGACTGACCCTAAACAGAGAGGACACAGTGGCAGAATACCTGTCCACTCTGACTGACCCTAAACAGAGAGGACACAGTGGCAGAATACCTGTCCACTCTGACTGACCCAAATTTAAGGAACGATTTGACTGTTTACAGACTCATTGAACACAATCTATGACCATATTAGAGACACATATTTCCCTCAGATTATACAGAGCCGCAATGAATTGGAAAACCAACCCAATTTTGATAAACTCCCATATCTACTGGGTGAAATACCACAGTCTGCCATCACAGCAACAAGATGTGTGACCTGTTGCCACAAGAAAAGGGCAACCAGTGAAGAACAAACACCATTGTGTTTTTTGCACAACTATTTGCAAATCTTTACAACACTGTATACAGTGCCTTGCTAAAGTATTTGCCCCCCTTGAACTTTGCGACCTTTTGCCACATTTCAGGCTTCAAACATAAAGATATAAAACTGTATTTTTTTGTGAAGAATCAACAACAAGTGGGACACAATCATGAAGTGGAACGACATTTATTGGATATTTCAAACTTTTTTAACAAATCAAAAACTGAAAAATTGGGCGTGCAAAATTATTATAAATAATAATTAAATAATAAATAAATAATAATTATTCACCCCAAGGTGTCACTCATTGTCACTTATCGTCACTTATCGCAGAAGGCTGAAATCAAACGGAAGTACAGAGGGACTAGAAGACGGAGTCAACGTGACAATGGCTGCTCTCCTTTTGTTTTAGCATCTCGTACTAATCCTACTTTCAAGTATAACATAGGATCCCCTTAAACAAGGGAACAGTTTTACAAGTAATCCTTTCACATTCAAACCTTTTCTGCATTCTTCTCTCTTCCGATATAATAATATCTAATCGAGTCAGTCACTTATTAATGTTTTATTACCTCATCAGTCTCCTTCCTGAATGTCACAAACCAGCCTCTGCACGAACCCTAACATAGATCATGAATCAGTGATATACAAATTGGCTTAATTATTTTTTTACTAACTAACTAATGAATCACATAATTACATGAACACACACACACAGTAGGTCATACATTAGTTACTAACATGACACAAAGAAAAGTCCCTAGTGGATTAAACCGATATGATGGCATGGTAGACCAAGGAAATATTTGAGGATATGTGAGGATTTTGAACATGAACAACCGCTCTTTTGAAAATAAATTGCAATGTACATTATTACAAGTGCATGACTTGGTTGCAATCGCCGGTCCGTCTGCTGGATGTCGACAGGAAGTCTCTGGTTTGTCCACCAGAGATCAAAGTCTTTTGTAGTTGTAGCTTGTTATAATGGATATCTCAGAGTACCATTCGGTCGTTCGACCGTTTGCGTTTACCAGCTGCAGCCTGAATAATTGGTCTTTAGTTTGTAGATTTCTTCACCATTTCAGCGTGGGGATGATCTCCACATTCTCTGGTGTTTTCCTTTGATAGAGTTGTATTTTAAACCACTTCAGCATCACCCGGCGCATTTTGGTCTCTAGAGAGTAGAAGCCATTTCAACGTGGGGACGCTGTACATTTTGTCACAAATCTTTTTATTCTGGAATAGAAAAGTGGGCGTTCCATGATGCCGATTTAAATGTCTCATGGGGTCAATGACTAGTTAAAACGTTACATCATCACATTTCATCTTTTCAAAAGTAGTCCCATACTCAATCATTCATTTTATACAACATTCAGAGGTAAATCTGGTAACTGGGAAAAATACACATTCAGAGAAACAGTTATGTTAACATTACAAATTAGTAAGGAATTCGACATCTTTAAGGCAGTTGACCCAGTGGTTAGAGAGTTGTCACCAAAAGGTTGCAAATCCCTGAGCTGACAAGGTACAAAGCTGTCATTCTGCCCCTGAACAAGGCAGTTAACCCACTGTTCCTAGGCCGTTACTGAAAATAAGAATGTATTCTTAACTGACTTGCCTAGTTAAATTAAGTAAAAAAAATTAAAAAAATAAAAAAAGTACCCATGGACAGTTTGAGCTGGTTGGAATACAGAAATATTGTACATTGTTCAGCCTTTTGAGGTTACCGTACTGCAAAGTCTTTCTCTGTAACAAAGGGATTCTCAACCTTCATTTTGGCCGAGTGGGGTAAAGAGTTTTAGGTATTAACTCTTAGAGCTACCCCCCTACTGTTTTCAATTTCCACCTGAAGACATACCCAAATCTAACTGCCTGTAGCTCAGGCACAGGACCAAGGCTGAAGCTTGACAAGAAATAACTACATTGAAAGACCTGCACCGTAGCGTTGTTTGTAGCTGCTTCTATGCGTGCAGAACAAATTCTCTACTTCCTGTTTGCGTAGTCTTTCTAAGTACCAGAAACATACACTAGGGGGCATATAACACCATTGAACACAATGAAAATCCAATTTAACCATTGTAATAACATAATCAGTTACCTTCTAACAGGATGGCAGCACAAGCTGTATCTACTGTCTCCATTTCACTTTGGCCATTGTTGTGGGCCTGCCCTCCCCTCAACAGCCTCAAATAGGCTATTTAATTTCACAAATAATGTTTTATATTATTAACTTCAAACAACGGCATTAGCATGAGAAGAACTTGCCAGTCCAAAACGATGTCCTCTCCTTTCAAAAAATATTCCTCCATTTGGGAATCGCTAAATGATTCGTCCTCGGTCAATTTCTTCTAAAGTTGTGTGTACATCTGTATACCTAGACTTAGATTTAGCTTTCCCTGACTTAGTCGCCATACTGATTGATATATAAACAGCTGAATATGTGCTTTAACAAAACAATGCTGTGCGCAACATGCGTGGCTCCTTCCGGTATGAATCGTCAATGGCGAATGAACCTCTTTACGTCGGAGTTTACTACATATGTTGGTCTTCCAACACATAAACATTACATATTGCCGTTTACCTCAGCTCCTTGGCTATATACCCAGCTAGATTTCAAGACGATCAGTGGTCATTGGGTTAAAATACAGTCAATCAACGAAACAGCGGGCAAATCATTGGTGCACAATGATGTCATTACTTGTTGTCTTCAAATCGGTTTCTTTCAGTCAATACGTCCCGTGAAATGACCCATCAGGTTTGGTTGTGTTACAAACAAACCAGTTGATTGCAATGAAACCAAACATGACTGGAAAAGTCACGTTTTGTGTGGGTATTTACCTCGAATGTTGACACCATCGGTTCACAAAATGTTTTGTGTTAGGCTATAAAAATGGATTTTATCTAACAAAAGACCATTCATTGTGAGAGAGAGGGAGAGAGAGAGAGAGAGAGAGAGACAGAGAGAGCGAGAGAGAGAGAGAGAGAGAGATAGAGATAGAGAGAGAGAGAGAGAGAGAGAGAGAGAGACAGAGAGAGAGAGAGAGAGAGAGAGAGAGAGAGAGAGAGAGAGAAAGAGAGAGAGAGAGAGAGAGAGAGAGAGAGAGACAGAGAGATAGAGAGAGAGAGAGAGAGAGAGAGAGAGAGAGATAGAGAGAGAGAGAGAGAGAGAGAGAGAGAGAGAGAGAGAGAGAGAGAGAGAGAGAGACAGAGAGAGAGAGAGAGAGAGAGAGAGAGAGAGAGAGAGAGAGAGAGAGAGAGAAAGAGAGAGAGAGAGAGAGAGAGAGAGAGAGACAGAGAGATAGAGAGAGAGAGAGAGAGAGAGAGAGAGAGAGAGAGAGAGAGAGAGAGAGAGAGAGAGAGAGAGAAAGAGAGAGAGAGAGAGACAGAGAGATAGAGAGAGAGATAGAGATAGAGAGGGATGGATAGAGAGAGAGAGAGAGAGAGAGACAGAGAGATAGAGAGAGAGAGAGAGAGAAGAGAGAGAGAGAGAGAGAGAGAGAGAGAGAGAGATAGAGATAGAGATAGAGAGAGAGGGATGGATAGAGAGAGAGAGAGAGAGAGACAGAGAGACAGAGAGATAGAGACAGAGAGATAGAGAGAGATAGAGAGAGAGAGAGAGAGAGAGAGAGATAGAGAGAGAGGGATGGATAGAGAGAGAGAGAGAGAGAGACAGAGAGACAGAGAGATAGAGACAGAGAGATAGAGAGAGATAGAGAGAGAGAGAGAGAGAGAGAGAGAGAGAGAGAGAGAGAGAGATAGAGATAGAGAGAGAGAGAGAGAGAGGGCTAAAAAAAGGACGTGTTGTTACAACATGTATTGATTACATATTTCTAATGTGGCAATATCCAGATCCATTGGATGTAGTGATCACAATATAGTAGCCATATCTAGGAAAAACAAAGTTCCAAAGACTGGGCCTAATATAGTATATAAGAGGTCATACAATAAGTTTGTAGTGATTCCCCATGTTGTTGATCAACATTTGTTGGTCCGTGGTGTGTGGTGAGGAGCAAACAGATGTTGCACTTGACACGTTTATGAAATTGCCAGTTACCCTTTAAGAACATGACTGCAAAAACTGTTAAATCCCAGTGGATTGATAAAGAATTGAAAACGTGATTGATTGGGATGAGGCTAAAGGAATGACAAGTAAGCTGCAAATGTGACTAAACTGAATAATAAGAAGAAGAAACTACACTATGAAACAAAGATGGATGACATGAGGACAGTAAACAGCTTTGGAGCACCTAATGAAATGCTGGGAAAGGGCAAATTCATTCAATCAGATGTCTCATTCACCACGAAACTGACTGATACTGCCAACTACTTTAATGATTTTATTCATTGGCAAGATTAACAAATTTAGGCATGACATGCCAGCAACAAATTATGGCACTACACATCTAAGTATATCGGACCAAATTATAAACGACAATAATTGTACTTTTGAAATCCGTAAAGTCCGTGTGAAATAGGTGAAAAATGTGTTGTTGTCTATTAACAATGACAAGCCACCGGGGACTGACAACTTGGAAGGAAAATTACTGAGGATAACAGAGGACGATATTGCCACTCGTATTTGCCACATCTTAAAGCCTACTAGAAAATGTTTAGAAAGTCAGGCCTTGTGGGAAGCAAAAGTCATTCCATTACCTAACAATAGTAAAATCCCCTTTACTGGCTCAAACAGCCGGTCAATCAGCCTTAGTAAAGTTTAGTTTTTTTGGGGGGGGGGCAGATACAATGCTATTTTACATTAAACAAATTGACAATAGACTTTCAGCATGCTTATAGGAATGGACATTCATCAAGAACAGCATTTATACAAATGATGAGTGAAATTGATGATAAAGTGGGGGCTGTTAGACTTCACTGCGGCTTTTGACGTTATCAATCCTAGTCTGCTGCTGGAAAAACATATGAGTTATGGCTTTACACCCTCTGCTATAATGTGGATAAAGAGTTACCTGTCTAACAGAACACAGAGGGTGTTGTTTAATGAAAGCCTCTCCAACATAATCCAGGCAGAATCAGGAATTCCCCAGGGCAGCTGTCTAAGCTCCTTACGTTTACAATTCTTTAGTAAAGACATGCCACTTTGAGTAAAGCCAGTGTGCCTTTGTATGCGAATGACTCAACACTACTCAACACTATACTATAACACTCAGCTACAAAAGTGACTGAAACGGACTTCAGCCAGGTGTTTTGTGCTCAGTATCTTCATGAATCGAACGTAAGCACAAAGTCGGAAATGATGAACTAAGTTCTAGTATAAATCTAACTGTCATGGTCAAAACATATTGATACAACAGTAGCTAAGAGAAGTCCATAAAAAAAAGCGTTGCTCTACCTTCTTTACAGCACTATCAACAAGGAAGGTCCTAAAGGCTCTAATTTTGTCATGGACTACTGTTCAGTCGTGTGGTAAGGTGCCACAAAGAGGGACTTACAGTGCCTTGTTAAAAAATGTATCCCTTTGGCATTTTACCTATTTTGTTGCATTACAACTTGTAATTGAAATAGATTTGGATTTGGATTACATGTAATGGACACAAAATAGTCCAAATGGTGAGTGAAATTCAAAAAAAATTCCTTCAGAAGTCACAACTTTGAACATCACATGGAGCACCATAAATCCATTATTAAAAAAATGGAAAGAATATGGCACCACAACAAACCTGCCAAGAGAGGGCAACCCACCAAAATGCACAGACCAGGCAGGGAGGGCATTAATCAGAGAAGCAACAAAGATACCAAAGATAACCCTGAAGGAGCTGTAAAGCTCCACTGCAGATAATGGTGTATCTGTAGGACCACTTTAAGCCATACAAGCCACGGAGCAGGGCTTTATGGAAGAGTGACCAGAAAAAAGCCATTGCCTAAAGAAAAAAACAAGCAAACACATTTGGTGTTCACTAAAAGGCTGAGTGGATTGTTAAACAGTGGCTCTTCCAATATTAGAGAAATGGGGGGAGCAGAGTAGTAGAGTGATCGAAACCAAAAAACGGAGTACTTTGGCTGAATCCACACCCGCTATTTTCTCTCTCTGCTATCCGATTGGCTGGTCTGAGTGGGCTGGACAGACTGACCCTAACTGTTGATGTTAACGTCTCTGACCCCATGTGCACAAACACACACAAACACACACAAAAACACACAAAAACCATACACACACACTCTGTTTACACCCCTCCTTCTTCTTCCTACTCCTTGGATCAGTTTTGACCTGGATATTCTTCCGCTTCCCTCCGTCCTTTCCTTTCCTGTCCTCTCCTGTCCTTTCCTGTCCTCCCTTACCCCTTTCCCTCTGTCCTTTCCTGTCCTCTCCTTACCCCTTTCCCTCCCTCCTTTCCTTTCCTGTCCTCCCCCTTACTCTTTTCCCTCTGTCCTTTCCTGTCCTCCCCCTTACCCCTTTCCCTCTGTCCTTTCCTTTCCTGTCCTCTCCTTACCCCTTTCCCTATGTCCTTTCCTTTCCTGTCCTCCCCCTTACCTATTTCCCTCTGTCCTTTCCTGTCCTCCCCCTTACCCCTTTCCCTCTGTCCTTTCCTTTCCTGTCCTCTCCTTACCCCTTTCCCTATGTCCTTTCCTTTCCTGTCCTCCCCCTTACCCCTTTCCCTCTGTCCTTTCCTGTCCTCTCCTTACCCCTTTCCCTCTGTCCTTTCCTTTCCTGTCCTCCCCTTACCCATTTCCCTCTGTCCTTTCCTGTCCTCCCCTTACCCCTTCCCTCTGTCCTTCCTGTCCTCTCCTTACCCCTTTCCCTCTGTCCTTTCCTGTCCTCTCCTTACCCCTTTCCCTCTGTCCTTTCCTTTCCTGTCTCCCCCTTACCCATTTCCCTCTGTCCTTTCCTGTCCTCCCCCTTCCCCTTTCCCTCTGTCCTTTCCTGTCCTCTCCTTACCCCTTTCCCTCTGTCCTTTCCTGTCCTCCCCCTTACTCTTTTCCCTCTGTCCTTTCCTGTCCTCTCCTTACCCCTTTCCCTATGTCCTTTCCTTCCTGTCCTCTCCTTACCCCTTTCCTCTGTCCTTTCCTCTCCTCTCCTTACCCCTTTCCCTCTGTCCTGTCCTTTCCTGTCCTCCCCTTACCCATTTCCCTCTGTCCTTTCCTGTCCTCTCCTTACCCCTTTCCCTCTGTCCTTTCCTCTCCTCTCCTTACCCCTTTCCCTCTGTCCTTTCCTTTCCTGTCCTCCCCCTTACCTCCACAAACACCACCTCTACGACCACCTCAAAAAAAAAACACCTCCACAAACACCATCTCTACCACCACCACCTCTACCACTTCCTCCACAATCACAATCAAACAACCCACAACCTCCAACACTACCTCCACCACCTCCACCTCCACCACCTCTACCACCACATCCACATCTACCTCCACCACCTCCTCAACCACCACCTCCACAACCACCACCTCAACACCACCACCTCTACCACCTCAACCACCACAACCTCTACCACCACCTCCTCTACAACCACCACCTCAACCACCACCACCTCTACCACCATCTCCTCAACCACCACCACCTCTACCAACACAACCTCTACCACCTCAACCACCACCACCTCTACCACCACCTCCTCAACAGCCAACACCTCTACCAACACCACCTCTTCCACCTCAACCACCACCACTTCTACCACCACCTCCTCAACCACCACCACCTCTACCAATACAACCTCTACCACCTCAACCACCACCACCTCTGCCACCACCATCTCTACCACCACCACCTCTTCCACCTCACCACCACCTCTACCACCACCTCCTCAACCACCACCACCTCTACCAACACAACCTCTACCACCTCAACCACCACCACCTCTAACCACCACCTCCACACCCACCACCTCCACCACCACCTCCACCACCACCTCCTCAACCACCACCACCTCTACCACCACCACATCTAACACAACCACCTCTACCACCTCCCACAACCACCACCTGCACCTCCACAACAACCACCACCAACACCACAACCACCACCTCCACAATCACCTCCACCACCTCCACAACCTCTACCACCTCCACAACCACTACCTCCACAAACACCACCTGCTACCACCACAACCACCTCTACCTCCACCACCTCCACCACCTCCACACCACCACCTCCACCACCTCCAAACCTACACATCCACAACCACCACCACCACCACCACCTCTACCAAAATAACCACCTCTTCCTCCACCACCACAACCACCACCACCACCTCCACCACCTCCACAAACTACACCTCCACAACCACCACCTCCACCACCACCTCCACACCTCCACGACACCCACCTCCACAACCACCACCTCACAAACACCACCTCTACCATCACATTCACCTCTAACTCCACAACCACCCCCTCCACCACCACCTCTACCACCACCTCCTCACCCCCACTCACCACCACCACCTCAACCTCCACCACCTCTACAACCACCACCACCACCACCTCTACCACAACCACCTGTACCACCACCAACTCCACCACCACCTTCTCAACCACCACCACCTCTACCACCTCCACACCACCACCTCCACAACCACCACCTCCACCACCTCCACCACCACCTCCTCAACCACCACCACCTCTACCACAACCAACACTACCACTACCATCTCTACCACCTCCACCACCACCTTCTCAACCCCACCACCTTCCACCACCACCTCCTCAACCACCACCACCTCTACCACCTCCACACCACCACCTCCACAACCACCACCTCCACCACCTCCACCACCACCTCCTCAACCACCACCACCTCTACCACAACCAACACTACCACCACCACCTCTACCACCTCCACAACCACCACCTCCACAACCACCACCTCCACAAACACCACCTCTACCTCACACTACCACTTCCTCCACCACCACCTCCACCACCACACCACCTCTACCACCTCCACAACCACCACCTCCACAACCACCACCACCGGCACCGCCACCTTACCACCTCCACAACCACCACCTCCACAACCACCACCTCCACAAACACCACCTCTACCATCACCTCCACCACCTCCACAACCTCCACCTCCACAACCACCACCACCTCCACCTCCTCATCAAACACCACCTCCACCAACACCTCCACCACCAACTCTATCACCACCTCAACCACCACCACCTCCACCTCCACCACAACCACCACCAACCTCTACCACAACCACCACAGCCTTCACCACCACCTCCACCACCACCTCCACAACCACCTCCACCACCACCACCACCTCCACCACCACCTCCTCAACCACCACCACCTCTACCACCTCCACAACCACCACCTCCAAAACCATCACCTCCACCACCTCCACCACCACGTCCTCAACCACCACCACCTCTACCACAACCAACACTACCACCACCACCTCTACCACCTCCAAAAACCAGCACCTCCACAACCACCACCTCCACAAACACCACCTCTACCTCCACAACTACCACTTCCTCCACCACCTCCACCACCACCACCACCTCTACCACCTCCCACAACCACCACCACCGGCACCGCCACCTCTACCACCTCCACAACCACCACCTCCACAACCTCCACCTCCTCATCAAACACCACCTCCACCAACACCTCCACCACCAACTCTATCACCACCTCAACCACCACCACCTCCACCTCCACCACCACCACCACCACTCCACCACCTCCACAACCACCACCACCACAACCACCACAGCCTTCACCACCACCTCCACCACCCCACCTCCACATCCACTCCACCACCACCACCTCCACCACCACCTCCTCAACCACCACCACCTCTACCACCTCCACAACCACCACCTCCAAAACCATCACCTCCACCACCTCCACCACCACGTCCTCAACCACCACCACCTCTACCACAACCAACACTACCACCACCACCTCTACCACCTCCAAAACCAGCACCTCCACAACCACCACCTCCACAAACACCACCTCTACCTCCACAACTAACACTTCCTCCACCACCTCCACCACCACCACCACCTCCACCACCACCTCCTCAACCACCACCACCTCTACCACCTCCACAACCACCACCTCCAAAACCATCACCTCCACCACCTCCACCACCACCTCCTCAACCACCACCACCTCTACCACAACAACACTACCACCACCACCTCTACCACCTCCAAAACCAGCACCTCCACAACCACCACCTCCACAAACACCACCTCTACCTCCACAACTACCACTTCCTCCACCACCTCCACCACCACCACCACCTCTACCACCTCCACAACCACCACCACCGGCACCGCCACCTCTACCACCTCCACAACCACCACCTCCACAACCACCACCTCCACAAACACCACCTCTACCATCACCTCCACCACCTCCACAACCTCCACCTCCACAACCACCACCACCGCACTGCCACCTCTACCACCTCCACAACCACCACCTCCACAACCACCACCTCCACAAACACCACCTCTACCATCACCTCCACCACCTCCACAACCACCACCACCACACAACCACCACCACGTCCACCTCCTCATCAAACACCACCTCCACCAACACCTCCACCACCAACTCTATCACCACCTCACCACCACCACCTCCACCTCCACCACCACCACCACCAACTCAACACCTCCACAACCACCACCACCACAACCACCACAGCCTTCACCACAACCACCTCCACCACCACCACCACCTCCACAAACACCACCATCTACCATCACAACCACCTCTAACTCCACAACCACCACCTCCACCACCACCTCCACCACCTCCACAACCTCCACCGCCACAACCACCACCACCTCCTCATCAAACACCACAAACACCACCTCTACCTCCACAACTACCACTTCCTCCACCACCTCCACCACCACCACCACCTCTACCACCTCCACAACCACCACCACCGGCACCGCCACCTCTACCACCTCCACAACCACCACCTCCACAACCTCCACCTCCTCATCAAACACCACCTCCACCAACACCTCCACCACCAACTCTATCACCACCTCAACCACCACCACCTCCACCTCCACCACCACCACCACCAACTCCAACACCTCCACAACAACCACCACCACAACCACCACAGCCTTCACCACCACCTCCACCACCACCTCCACAACCACCTCCACCACCACCACCACCTCCACCACCACCTCCTCAACCACCACCACCTCTACCACCTCCACAACCACCACCTCCAAAACCATCACCTCCACCACCTCCACCACCACGTCCTCAACCACCACCACCTCTACCACAACCAACACTACCACCACCACCTCTACCACCTCCAAAACCAGCACCTCCACAACCACCACCTCCACAAACACCACCTCTACCTCCACAACTACCACTTCCTCCACCACCTCCACCACCACCACCACCTCCACCACCACCTCCTCAACCACCACCACCTCTACCACCTCCACAACCACCACCTCCAAAACCATCACCTCCACCACCTCCACCACCACCTCCTCAACCACCACCACCTCTACCACAACCAACACTACCACCACCACCTCTACCACCTCCAAAACCAGCACCTCCACAACCACCACCTCCACAAACACCACCTCTACCTCCACAACTACCACTTCCTCCACCACCTCCACCACCACCACCACCTCTACCACCTCCACAACCACCACCACCGGCACCGCCACCTCTACCACCTCCACAACCACCACCTCCACAACCACCACCTCCACAAACACCACCTCTACCATCACCTCCACCACCTCCACAACCTCCACCTCCACAACCACCACCTCCACAACCACCACCACCGGCACTGCCACCTCTACCACCTCCACAACCACCACCTCCACAACCACCACCTCCACAAACACCACCTCTACCATCACCTCCACCACCTCCACAACCTCCACCTCCACAACCACCACCACGTCCACCTCCTCATCAAACACCACCTCCACCAACACCTCCACCACCAACTCTATCACCACCTCAACCACCACCACCTCCACCTCCACCACCACCACCACCAACTCAACCACCTCCACAACCACCACCACCACAACCACCACAGCCTTCACCACAACCACCTCCACCACCACCACCACCTCCACAAACACCACCTCTACCATCACAACCACCTCTAACTCCACAACCACCACCTCCACCACCACCTCCACCACCTCCACAACCTCCACCTCCACAACCACCACCACCTCCTCATCAAACACCACAAACACCACCTCTACCTCCACAACTACCACTTCCTCCACCACCTCCACCACCTCTACCACCTCCACAACCATCACCTCCACAACCACCACACCACCACCGCCACCTCTACCACCTCCACAACCACCACCTCCACAACCACAACCTCCACCTCCACCACCTCCATCACCTCCACAACCTCCACCTCCACAACCACCACCACCTCCACCTCCTCATCAAACACCACAGACACCACCTCTAGCTCCACAACTACCACCACCTCCACATCCACCACCTCCACAACCACCACAGCCTTCACCACCACCTCCACCACCACCTCCACAACCACCTCCACCACCACCACCACTTCCACAAACACCACCTCTACCATCACAACCACCTCTAACTCACAACCACCACCTCCACCACCACCTCCACCACCTCCACAACCTCCACCTCCACCACCTCCACCACCAACTCTATCACCACCTCAACCACCAACACCTCCACCTCCACCACCACCACCACCAACTCCACCACCTCCACAACCACCACCACCACAACCACCACAGCCTTCACCACCCACCTCCACCACCACCTCCACAACCACCTCCACCACCACCACCACCTCCACCACCACCTCCTCAACCACCACCACCTCTACCACCTCCACAACCACCACCTCCAAAACCACCACCTCCACCACCTCCACCACCACCTCCTCAACCACCACCACCTCTACCACAACCAACACTACCACCACCACCTCTACCACCTCCACAACCACCACCTCCACAACCACCACCTCCACAAACACCACCTCTAACTCCACAACTACCACTTCCTCCACCATCTCCACCACCACCACCACCTCTACCACCTCCACAACCACCACCTCCACAACCACCACCACCGGCACTGCCACCTCTACCACCTCCACAACCACCACCTCCACAACCACCACCTCCACAAACACCACCTCTACCATCACCTCCACCACCTCCACAACCTCCACCTCCACAACCACCACCACCTCCACCTCCTCATCAAACACCACCTCCACCATCACCTCCACCACCAACTCTACACCTCCACACCACCACCACCACAACCACCACAGCCTTCACCACCACCTCCACCACCACCTCCACAACCACCTCCACCACCTCCACAAACACCACCTCTACCATCACAACCACCTCTAACTCCACAACCACCACCTCCACCACCACCTCCACCTCCTCATCAAACACCCCTCTCACCAACACCTCCACCACCAACTCTATCACACCTCAACCACCTCCACCTCCACCACCAACTCCACCACCTCCACAACCACCACCACCACAACCACCACAGCCTTCACCACCACCTCCTCCACCACCTCCACAACCTCAACCACCACCACCTCTACCACCACCGCCTCTACCACCACAACAACCACCACCTCTACCACCACCTCCTCCACCTCCACAACCACCACCTCTAACACCACCACCTCTACTTCCACAACCTCTAACACCACCACCACAACCACCACCACCTCTACCACCACCACCACCACCACCACCAACCCCACCACAACCACCACCACCTCAAACACCACAAGCTCTACCACCAGCACTTCCACCACCTCCACCTCCACCACCACCACCTATGCCACCACCACCTCTACCACCACCTCCACCTCCACAACCACCACCACCACAACCACCACCACATCTACCACCACCACCTATACGACCACCTCTACCACCACCATCTCCTCAAACTTCACCTACTCTACCACCACCACCTCTGCCATCACCACCTCAACCAGCACCACCTCTACCTCCTCCACCTCTACCACCACCGGTACCACTACCTCCTCAACCACCCACCACCACCTCAACCACCCACCACCACCTCAACCACCACCACCACCTCTACTACCTCTACCACCACTTCCAGCTCTACCACCACCTCCAGAACCACTACCAACCCCACTGCCTCCACCACCACCATAACCACCACCTCCACCTCCACAACCACCACCACCACAACCACCACCACATCTACCACCACCTCTACTACCATCTCTACCACCACCACCTCCTCATACCACCTCAACCACCACCACCTCTACCACCACCATCACCATCACCACCTCCATCACCTCCACCACCACCACCACCTCCACCACCACATAACCTCCACTACCACCACCACCTCCACCACCACCTCCACCACCTCCACCACATCACCTCCACTACCACCACCACTTCCACCATCCTCACATCACCTTCACCAACACCACCACCACCAACAACATCACCACCACCATCACCACCCACATCACCTTCACCAACACCACCACCACCAACAACATCACCAC
>NC_143029.1:1832500-1875000 GCF_057628025.1 Oncorhynchus mykiss
AAAAATATTCTGTCTGAAATGAACCCCTACTCTTCTGTCTGAAATGAACCCCTACTCTTCTGTCTGAAATGAACCCCTACTCTTCTGTCTGAAATTAACCCCTAATATTCTGTCTGAAATTAACACTAAGATTCTGTCTGAAATTAACCCCTAATATTCTGTCTGAAATTAACCCCTAATATTCTGTCTGAAATTAACCCCTAATATTCTGTCTGAAATTAACCCCTAACATTCTGTCTGAAATTAACACTAAGATTCTGTCTGAAATTACCCCCTAATATTCTGTCTGAAAGTAACCCCAAATATTCTGTCTGAAATTAACCCCTACTATTCTGTCTGAAATTAATCCCTAATATTCTGTCTGAAATTACCCCCTAATATTCTGTCTGAAAGTAACCCCTAACATTCTGTCTGAAATTAACCCCTACTATTCTGTCTGAAAGTAACCCCTAACATTCTGTCTCAGATTCACAACTCTCACAAAAAGTTCAACATCTATAATGCATTTATTTCCAAGGACGCAGAGATGGTAAAGGTATGTAAAGTAATGTGGTAAGACTGCACTACACCCAGGAGGATGTAAGACTACACTACCCACAACCCCCCAGAACATATTAGAGACAAGAGCAGAGAATATAAATACATATTCTCAACCCATTCACATTATAGATTGCCTGCTTTTGGAACACTTAGAATATGAAGGCCTTGAACAAAGTTCCTAAACATTCAAGAAAATCTGAAAATGATTAATGAACCAGTCTTATACTCAGGGTGAAATGTAAATATATCTGCACCATGTTAGTTTCCTACTCTGACATCCATGGGAAAACACACTGAGACAGAATGCCTTGTTAACACAAAATGCCAACTGAGCATTTTAGAAGAAAGCAACAAGGTTGGGCTAGTCCTCACTACACCCAGCTGTCCTGAGACTAACTGACCCAGCACAAGCAGGTGTGTGTGTGTGTGTGTGTGTGAGAGAGAGAGAGAGAGAGAGAGAGAGTGAGAGTGAGAGTGAGAGAGAGAGAGAGAGAGAGAGAGAGAGAGAGAGAGAGAGAGAGAGAGAGAATGGGTTAGATAGACCTGTAGTTCAAACCAGCCTAAATCTGTACTGAGTAAAGATAACAGCCGTTCTCCGCACCACGGAACGTTATGAAATGGAGTCAACGGGTGCCCGTTCATTCAAACAGTCATACTTCTCAAATCATGACCATAATACAACGTCTGTATTATGACGTAAATATTGATAGGGAGTTGAATATAGCAACGATGATATTGCGTATTTTGGAGGAGAGATGGAATTTACATTTCCTTCTGCCTCTTGAATTTGTCCAAATTCTATTTCTCATACATTTAATTATCGAGGGATATTTAACTTTCTCTGGTCATAGGAATTGAATTGGTGCACGAGGAAGAACTAATGCAGTGTCACTTGAGTTTCACCATCAGCTGGAAGACTGTGTCCCCTTTTCTCAGCGGGGGGAGGGAGAGCAGAGGGACGGCGAGTCGGGTGAAAGGCGCAAAAACGTCATACCTGTCGGTTTAGCGGGACAGGAAAGTAAGAAACACCGTGAGGGCAAAAGAAAGCCAGCAGGGCTGTATGCGTTGATATGGGGATTTCAGTAAACAAACAGTGCAAGTCAACATCTGGTAGAAAACAACGCAGCAAAAGTAGAAATACTTGAACTCTGGCTACAAGTCCCGTCTACGGTGGCGGGTGACTGCATTCACAACCAGGCTCAACGGTATTTACCTCCGTGCTCACATTGAAAACAATGACATCCTGGTTGCCGGATCTACCTCCTACCATCTAAACGCAGAATCACTTCTGCCCTCCCTCCCTCTCATCAGACTGGCCATCAGATGCAGGCCACCAGTCCAATAAAAAACGATTTATTATGCTCACTCAGCTGTGCCTCACAATACATGTATTTATTTAGCTAGGCAAGTCATTTAAATACAAATTCTTATTTACACTGACGGCCTAACCCGGACGACGCCGGGCCAATTGTGCGCAGCCGTAAGGGACTCCCAATCACGGCCGGTTGTGATACAGTTTGAAATCGAACCAGTGTCTGTAGTGATACCTCTAGCACTGAGATGAAGTGTCTTAGACCTCTATGCCACTCGGGAGCCCTAATAGTGTGTGATCATATACCAACATGTTTTTTAAAGATATTTTCAAAATGTTCTGAAAACAACAACATTGGCAGTGCAATTCAACTACTGCCAATATATTGGACCTATAGCTTATTTTATAAACATAATTTCTAGTAGGTTAATGTTGCATAAGTTTGTGTTTTTAAGTCATGGTTTAAAAAAACATATGAACTGTAGATCTTGGCTTGCTTTTGTACTCAGAAAGAGCTCTTGACTCAGAATAGGTTGGTGACTACTGGTGTAGATTATTGTTCAAAGCAGTTTTCATACCTTTATTCTCGTGCCTTTGAATGGGTTCTGTACGTGAAATAGCCCGCAGGCTCGAGGATTTCAATTTGTCACAACGACCCAAGTGAAGCAACTGAAGTCTTGGCCTGACTTTTACAGAAATGAAATACTTTTAATGTAGAAAACATCTGGGCAGATTATTGTCGCAGTTTTGTTTATTTTTGTAATGATGGATTGCTTGAATTTTAATCAGGCTTATATAATTTCACACGAAGAATTCGGTCTGGGGTTTTGACACGGACACTGACAAGAACATTTCCTAAGACCTTGTCATCAAAAATCCCCCTTGCGCGTTCAGTCAGACGTGGTTTTCCAGCTGCAGACGGTTTTATTTTGAGGTTCGGAGGCGCCCTCCTATCCAACCGAAGTCTGTAGTGGAGAGAAGTTTAGCAACTCAGCGCGCTGAGAGAAGCGAGTCCCATTTTCCGTTGGCAGGAGAGCTGAAGCTCACTAGCCGTGCCGAACAGAGCCGAGCAAACAGACAGAGTCACTCCGGTGGAGGGGACAGGAGAGCAGAGGAGAACTGGCTTGGTGGTCTAGACTCTTTCCCGTGCTCGCTGGCTGTCTGCTAACCCATAGTCTGTTGTGATGCGCATTCCCGTAGATCCCAGTGCCACGCGGAGGTTTAGCCCGCCGTCCAGTAGCCTCCAGCCGCTCCCGGCCAAGATGAACGAGCTCAACACGCCGTCCGGGACCGGTCAGCAGGACAGCACGGTGCCAAGGCTGCGCCTGCAGGAGAACCGCAGCATGGCTGAGATCATAGCGGACCACCCGGCCGAGCTGGTCCGGACTGACAGCCCCAACTTCCTCTGCTCCGTCCTGCCCTCTCACTGGCGCTGCAACAAGACGCTGCCCGTCGCCTTCAAAGTAAATACCACTCTCTTCTAGTACTGTATACTTTGTAATGAACAGAACACTTTCTTTAGGCAGCTGTATTCGTTCTATTGAATATTGAGAGAAAAGGTCTGACTGATTTCCTCTTGGCGTTTGGGTCAAACACATGTGTTTATATTTGCATAAAATATTATTGCACTGCCCTTAAATGCGCATTACAAATTATGAGCTTGAATTTCCGTTTCTGCAAGAATTTTTGTCTATAGCAGGTCTGCACAATTTACCGTTGTAGTATTTCAGCAAATTAGAGTTACAGACATAAATACGTACCGTGCGTCTTTCAGGATATAATTAACAAAGCATGATTGTTTAAAGTTTACAATTGGGAGCAGAGAGGCGCAGAACGGAACCATGTTGGATATGTTTCATCGACATGTTGGAAACCTTAGTTCATATGACACATCTCTGTTATTGTCTCTGTATGGGAGACAGACTAACAGACAGGCTGGCGTAGGGGACATTAGAATCATGCTGTTGTGTCTCTCACCGCCATTAGATATTATTTCCTAATTGTACTTATTGAAATAATTATATTGCTCTCTATTCAAATTAACTTAGAAAATGGGGGACATTTTACCATTGTTCTATTAAATGTTTTACTCTTAATTGTAATTTAATTCGACAACATAATTAAGTAAAATGCATGCAGCTTCCATAATATTACCAGTGGCCTACACTAAATAAACCATAAAATAAGTTTGATAGAAGATATCTTTTCCCTCGCAATTCTAAAACGTCATCTATTGGTTGGAAAGTTATATAAATGAATAACGGATGTTGATTTGTAGGCCTAATGCATCACAGACATGACAGGGAGCACCAGTTATTAACAGTTACCACTATTACCTTCCATTAAAACAATTCATAGTTGATTTTTGATGTGTACATTTATTTATTTTATTGTGCCTATATGTTTATATTTTTCCTTTTGACATATTGATATCGGCCATCAAAGGCCGATAATTAAAACTGACAGAAGATGAATCTAATCTGTATATTAAATATGTATATTAAGTGTTATTACAGAGATCTACGGCCCTGTCAACTACCCAATCATTAGGTGTTTATAATAAACCTTTGTAGTGTTGGTACTCTACGTTCTAATTGGACCACTTCTCGTGTTATTACAAGGAGTTGTTAGTTGTAGTTCCACCGTTGTTATGCAACGTGTTAACCTGTAGTCATGGTATCAGATAAAGGATGTGTCCTCCAGCTATCTGGGGACTCAACACGATAAAGGAATGACTCTCTCCCTTTACAGAATGGATTCACTTACATGTCTTGTGTTTTTAAGAGATTCTGAATTTTCTCACAGTAAATTAAGATATTTTTTTTGGATTCTTATTTCTAGAACTGAACCTCAGGAATATTTTGTTAGTGAGAAGGTCTCAGCCGCAGCAACTTTTTTTTTACGAAGTACAGGTCCTCGTGGAAATATATAACACACGGTCTTATGGAATTAAATTACACATGGAAATATATAACACATGGTCTTATGGAATTAAATTACACATGGAAATATATAACACATGGTTTTATGGAAATATATAACACATGGTCTTATGGAATTAAATTACACATGGAAATATATAACACATGGTCTTATGGAATTAAATTACACATGGAAATATATAACACATGGTCTTATGGAAATATATAACACATGGTTTTATGGAATTAAATTACACATGGTCTTATGGAAATATATAACACATGGTCTTATGGAATTAAATTACACATGGAAATATATAACACATGGTCTTATGGAAATATATAACACATGGTTTTATGGAAATATATAACACATGGAAATATATAACACATGGTTTTATGGAAATATATAACACATGGAAATATATAACACATGGTTTTATGGAAATATATAACACATGGTCTTATGGAATTAAATTACACATGGAAATATATAACACATGGTCTTATGGAATTAAATTACACATGGAAATATATAACACATGGTCTTATGGAATTAAATTACACATGGAAATATATAACACATGGTTTTATGGAAATATATAACACATGGTCTTATGGAATTAAATTACACATGGAAATATATAACACATGGTTTCATGGAAATATATAACACATGGTCTTATGGAAATATATAACACATGGTCTTATGGAATTAAATTACACATGGAAATATATAACACATGGTTTTATGGAAATATATAACACATGGTCTTATGGAAATATATAACACATGGTCTTATGGAATTAAATTACACATGGAAATATATCACACATGGTCTTATGGAATTAAATTACACATGGAAATATATAACACATGGTCTTATGGAATTAAATTACACATGGAAATATATAACACATGGTCTTATGGAATTAAATTACACATGGAAATATATAACACATGGTCTTATGGAATTAAATTACACATGGAAATATATAACACATGGTCTTATGGAATTAAATTACACATGGAAATATATAAGACATGGTCTTATGGAATTAAATTACACATGGAAATATATAACACATGGTCTTATGGAATTAAATTACACATGGAAATATATAAGACATGGTCTTATGGAATTAAATTACACATGGAAATATATAACACATGGTCTTATGGAATTAAATTACACATGGAAATATATAACACATGGTCTTATGGAAATATATAACACATGGTCTTATGGAATTAAATTACACATGGAAATATATAACACATGGTTTTATGGAAATATATAACACACGGTCTTATGGAATTATATTACACATGGAAACATATAACACATGGTCTTATGGAAATATATAACACATGGTCTTATGGAAATATATAACACATGGAAATATATAACACATGGTCTTATGGAATTATATAACACAGGGTCTCATGGAAATATATAACACATGGTCTTATGGAAATATATAACACATGGAAATATATAACACATGGTCTTATGGAAATACATAACACATGGTCTTATGGAAATATATAACAAATGGTCTTATGGAAATATATAACAAATGGTCTTATGGAAATATACAACACATGGAAATATATAACACATGGTCTTATGGAATTATATAACACATGGAAATATATAACACATGGTCTTATGGAAATATACAACACATGGAAATATATAACACACGGTCTAATGGAATTATATAACACATGGAAATATATAACACACGGTCTTATGGAATTAAATTACACATGGAAATATATAACACACGGTCTTATGGAAATATATAACACATGGTCTTATGGAAATATATAACACATGGTCTTATGGAAATATATAACACATGGAAATATATAACACATGGTCTTATGGAAATATATAACACATGGTCTTATGGAAATATATAACACATGGTCTTATGGAAATATATAACACACGGTCTTATGGAAATATATAACACACGGTCTTATGGAAATATATAACACATGGAAATATATAACACATGGTCTAATGGAAATATATAACACATGGAAATATATAACACATGGTCTTATGGAAATATATAACACATGGTCTTATGGAAATATATAACACATGGAAATATATTACACATGGTCTTATGGAAATATATAACACATGGAAATATATAACACATGGTCTTATGGAAATATATAACATATGGTCTTATGGAAATATATAACACATGGTCTTATGGTGTCACGTTCTGACCTTAGTTCTTTTGTTATGTCGTTGTTTTAGTATGGTCAGGGCGTGAGTTGGGTGGGTAGTCTATGTTCTTTTTTCTATGTTGTGGTTTGGTGTTTGGCCTGGTATGGTTCTCAATCAGAGGCAGGTGTCGTTCGTTGTCTCTGATTGATAATCATACTTAGGTAGCCTTATCCCACCTGTGTGGGTGATTATTTTCTGTTCTGTGTTTTGTTTCACCGTTCAGGACTGTTCGTTTTGTCCTTTTATTGTTTTTGTTCAGTGTTCAGTATTGTTATTAAAACAATATGGACACTTACCACGCTGCACATTGGTCCTCCTCTTCTTCCTCCCACGACGAGCGTTACAGAAACACCCACCAACCAAGGACCAAGCAGCGTGGTATCGGGCAGTAGCGATCTCCGGACCCGTGGACATGGGAGGAGATACTTGACGGAAAGGGACCCTGGGCACAGGCTGGGGAATATCGCCGCCCCAAGGCAGAGCTGGAGGCAGCCAAAGCTGAGTCAGGTTGGAGACCTGAGCCCACTCTTCGTGCTTACCGGAAGAAGCGCAGTACTGGTCAGGCACCGTGTTATGCGGTCAAGCGCACGGTGTCGCCAGTTCGCGCTCACAGCCCGGTGGGCTATAGGCCAGCCCCCCGCAAGTGACAAGCAAGAGTGGGCATCCAGCCAGGGTGTATTGTACAGGCCCAGCGGGATTGGTCTCCAGTACGCCGTTTCAGCCCTCGGTATCCTGCGCCGGCTCTGCATGCTGTGTCTCCCCGGGGCGCTGGGAGGGTGCAGTGCGTCCTATGCCTGCGCTCCACCTGTGCCGGGCGAATTTGGTTATGGAGCTTAAGGGAGAGGTGCGAGTGGTATGCATCAGAAGTCCACTGCTCACCCACAGCCCGGTTCAACCTGTGCCTGCACTCTGGATGATCCGGCCTAAAATGGTGATCCAGCCGCGAGGAGTGGTGCCAAGGCTGCGCACCAGGGCTCCAGTGCTCCCCCATTGCCCGGTCCATCCGGTGCCTCCTCCAAGCACCGGGCCTCCTGCAGGTCCTGTGGCAGCCCCACGCACCAGGCTGTATCTCCGTCTCCTCCCTCCATGTCCGCCCGTCTGTCAGGAGCTGCCAGAGCCGCCCTTCTGTCAGGAGCTGCCAGAGCCGCCCATCTGACCTGAGCTGCCAGAGCCGTCCGTCAGTCGGGAGCTGTCAGAGTCGCCCTTCACTCCGGGAACAGCCGGAATCGCCCACCGAGACCCTCCCCTATAGGTTCAGGTTTTGCGTCCGGAGTCCGCACCTTTGGGTCGGGGGGGGGGGGGGGGGGGGGAGGAGTACTGTCACATTCTGACCTTAGTTCTTTTGTTATGTCTTTGTTTTAGTATGGTCAGGGCGTGAGTTGGGTGGGTAGTCTATGTTCTTTTTTCTATGTTGTGGTTTTTGTGTTTGGCCTGGTATGGTTCTCAATCAGAGGCAGGTGTCGTTCGTTGTCTCTGATTGATAATCATACTTAGGTAGCCTTATCCCACCTGTGTGGGTGATTATTTTCTGTTCTGTGTTTTGCTTCACCGTTCAGGACTGTTCGTTTTGTCCTTTTATTGTTTTTGTTCAGTGTTCAGTATTGTTATTAAAACAATATGGACACTTACCACGCTGCACATTGGTCCTCCTCTTCTTCCACCCACGACGAGCGTTACACATGGAAATATATAACACATGGTCTTATGGAAATATATAACACATGGTCTTATGGGAATATATAACACATGTTCTTATGGAAATATATAACACATGGTCTTATGGAAACATATAACACATGGTCTTATGGAAATATATAACACATGGAAATATATAACACATGGTCTTATGGAAATATATAACACATGGTCTTATGGAAATATATAACACATGGTCTTATGGAAATATATAACACATGGAAATATATAACACATGGTCTTATGGAAATATATAACACATGGTCTTATGGAAATATATAACACATGGAAATATATAACACATGGTTTTATGGAAATATATTACACATGGTCTTATGGAAATATATAACACATGAAAATATATAACACATGGTCTTATGGAAATATATAACACATGGTCTTATGGAAACATATAACACATGGTCTTATGGAAATATATAACACATGGAAATATATAACACATGGTCTAATGGAAATATGTAACACATATGCCCATTATTTCCTGACAAGGCAGCAGCTACTCTTCCTGGGGTTTATTATGGATCCCCATTAGTTCCTGCCAAGGCAGCAGCTACTCTACCTGGGGTTTATTATGGATCCCCATTAGTTCCTGCCAAGGCAGCAGCTACTCTTCCTGGGGTTTATTATGGATCCCCATTAGTTCCTGCCAAGGCAGCAGCTACTCTACCTGGGGTTTATTATGGATCCCCATTAGTTCCTGCCAAGGCAGCAGCTACTCTTCCTGGGGTTTATTATGGATCCCCATTAGTTCCTGCCAAGGCAGCAACTACTCTTCCTGGGGTTTATTATGGATCCCCATTAGTTCCTGCCAAGGCAGCAGCTAATCTTCCTGGGGTTTATTATGGATCCCCGTTAGTTCCTGTCAAGGCAGCAGCTACTGTTCCTGGGTTTATTGTGGATCCCCATTAGTTCCTGTCAAGGCAGCAACTACTCTTCCTGGGGTTTATTATGGATCCCCATTAGTTCCTGCCAAGGCAGCAGCTAATCTTCCTGGGGTTTATTATGGATCCCCGTTAGTTCCTGTCAAGGCAGCAGCTACTGTTCCCGGGTTTATTGTGGATCCCCATTAGTTCCTGTCAAGGCGGCAGCTACTCTTCCTGGGGTTTATTATGGATCCCCATTAGTTCTTGCCAAGGCAACAGCTACTCTTCCTGGGGTTTATTATGTATCCCCATTAGTTCCTGCCAAGGCAGCAGCTACTCTTCCTGGGGTTTATTATGGATCCCCATTAGTTCCTGCCAAGGCAGCAGCTACTCTTCCTGGGGTTTATTATGGATCCCCTATACTTCCTGTCAAGGCAGCAGCTACTGTTCCCGGGTTTATTGTTGATCCCCATTAGTTCCTGCCAAGGCAGCAGCTACTCTTCCTGGGGTTTATTATGGATCCCCATTAGTTCCTGCCAAGGCAGCCGCTACTCTTCCTGGGGTTTATTATGGATCCCAATTAGTTCCTGCAAAGTTCCCCCATTAGTTCCTGCCAAGGCAGCAGCTACTCTTCCCGGGGTTTACTATGGATCCCCATTAGTTCCTGCAGCAGCTACTCTTCCTTGGGTTCATTGTGGATCCCCATTAGTTCCTGCCAATGCAACAGCTACTCTTCCTGGGGTTTATTATGTATCCCCATTAGTTCCTGCCAAGGCAGCAGCTACTCTTCCTGGGGTTTATTATGGATCCCCATTAGTTCCTGCCAAGGCAGTAGCTACTCTTCTTGGTGTTTATTATGGACCCCGTTAGTTCCTGTCAAGGCAGCAGCTACTGTTCCCGGGTTTATTGTGGATCCCCATTAGTTCCTGTCAAGGCAGCAACTACTCTTCCTGGGGTTTATTATGGATCCCCATTAGTTCCTGCCAAGGCAGCAGCTACTCTACCTGGGGTTTATTATGGATCCCCATTAGTTCCTGCCAAGGCAGCAGCTACTCTTCCTGGGGTTTATTATGGATCCCCATTAGTTCCTGCCAAGGCAGCAGCTACTCTACCTGGGGTTTATTATGGATCCCCATTAGTTCCTGCCAAGGCAGCAGCTACTCTTCCTGGGGTTTATTATGGATCCCCATTAGTTCCTGCCAAGGCAGCAACTACTCTTCCTGGGGTTTATTATGGATCCCCATTAGTTCCTGCCAAGGCAGCAGCTAATCTTCCTGGGGTTTATTATGGATCCCCGTTAGTTCCTGTCAAGGCAGCAGCTACTGTTCCCGGGTTTATTGTGGATCCCCATTAGTTCCTGTCAAGGCAGCAACTACTCTTCCTGGGGTTTATTATGGATCCCCATTAGTTCCTGCCAAGGCAGCAGCTAATCTTCCTGGGGTTTATTATGGATCCCCGTTAGTTCCTGTCAAGGCAGCAGCTACTGTTCCCGGGTTTATTGTGGATCCCCATTAGTTCCTGTCAAGGCGGCAGCTACTCTTCCTGGGGTTTATTATGGATCCCCATTAGTTCTTGCCAAGGCAACAGCTACTCTTCCTGGGGTTTATTATGTATCCCCATTAGTTCCTGCCAAGGCAGCAGCTACTCTTCCTGGGGTTTATTATGGATCCCCATTAGTTCCTGCCAAGGCAGCAGCTACTCTTCCTGGGGTTTATTATGGATCCCCTATACTTCCTGTCAAGGCAGCAGCTACTGTTCCCGGGTTTATTGTTGATCCCCATTAGTTCCTGCCAAGGCAGCAGCTACTCTTCCTGGGGTTTATTATGGATCCCCATTAGTTCCTGCCAAGGCAGCCGCTACTCTTCCTGGGGTTTATTATGGATCCCAATTAGTTCCTGCAAAGTTCCCCCATTAGTTCCTGCCAAGGCAGCAGCTACTCTTCCCGGGGTTTACTATGGATCCCCATTAGTTCCTGCAGCAGCTACTCTTCCTTGGGTTCATTGTGGATCCCCATTAGTTCCTGCCAATGCAACAGCTACTCTTCCTGGGGTTTATTATGTATCCCCATTAGTTCCTGCCAAGGCAGCAGCTACTCTTCCTGGGGTTTATTATGGATCCCCATTAGTTCCTGCCAAGGCAGTAGCTACTCTTCTTGGTGTTTATTATGGACCCCGTTAGTTCCTGTCAAGGCAGCAGCTACTGTTCCCGGGTTTATTGTTGATCCCCATTAGTTCCTGCCAAGTCAGCAGCAACTCTTCCTGGGGTTTATTATGGATCCCCATTATTTCCTGCCAAGGCAGCAGCTACTCTTCCTGGGGCTTATTATGAATCCCCATTTGTTCCTGCCAAGGCAGCAGCTACTCTTCCTGTGGTTTATTATGGATCCCCATTAGTTCCTGCCAAGGCAGCAGCTACTTTTCCTGGGGTTTATTATGAATCCCCATTAGTTCCTGTTGCCTAGGAGGAAGCTACTCTTCCTGGGGTTTATTATGGATCCCCATTACTACTGCCAAGGCAGCAGCTACTCTTCCTGGGGTTTATTATGGATCCCCATTAGTTCCTGCCGAGGCAACGACTACTCTTCCTGGGGTTTATTATGGATCCCCATTAAATCATGCCAAGGCAGCAGCTACTCTTCCTGGGGTTTATTATGGATCCCCATTAGTTCCTGCCAAGGCAGCAGCTACTCTTCCTGGGGTTTTTTATGGATCCCCATTAGTTCCCGCCAAGGCAGCAGCTACTCTTCTTGGGGTTTATTATGGATCCCCATTAGTTCCTGCCAAGGCAGCAGCTACTCTTCCTGGGGTTTATTATGGATCCCCATTACTCCTGCCAAGGCAGCAGCTACTCTTCCTGGGGTTTATTATGGATCCCCATTAGTTCCTGCAGCAGATACTCTTCCTGGGGATTATTATGGATACCCATCAGTTCCTGTTGCCAAGGCAGCAGCTCCTCTTCCTGGGGTTTATTATTGATCCCCATTAGTTCCTGCCAAGGCAGCAGCTACTCTTACCTGCGGTTTATTATGGATCCCCATTAGTTCCTGCCAAGGCAGCAGCTACTCTTCCTGGGGTTTATTATGGATCCCCATTAGTTCCTGCCAAGGCAGCAGCTACTCTTCCTGGGGTTTATTATGGATCCCCATTAGTTCCTGTTGCCAAGGCAGCAGCTACTCTTCCTGGGGTTTATTATGGATCCCCGTTAGTTCCTGTCAAGGCAGCAGCTACTGTTCCCGGGTTTATTGTGGATCCCCATTAGTTCCTGTCAAGGCAGCAACTACTCTTCCTGGGGTTTATTATGGATCCCCATTAGTTCCTGCCAAGGCAGCAGCTAATCTTCCTGGGGTTTATTATGGATCCCCGTTAGTTCCTGTCAAGGCAGCAGCTACTGTTCCCGGGTTTATTGTGGATCCCCATTAGTTCCTGTCAAGGCGGCAGCTACTCTTCCTGGGGTTTATTATGGATCCCCATTAGTTCTTGCCAAGGCAACAGCTACTCTTCCTGGGGTTTATTATGTATCCCCATTAGTTCCTGCCAAGGCAGCAGCTACTCTTCCTGGGGTTTATTATGGATCCCCATTAGTTCCTGCCAAGGCAGCAGCTACTCTTCCTGGGGTTTATTATGGATCCCCTATACTTCCTGTCAAGGCAGCAGCTACTGTTCCCGGGTTTATTGTTGATCCCCATTAGTTCCTGCCAAGGCAGCAGCTACTCTTCCTGGGGTTTATTATGGATCCCCATTAGTTCCTGCCAAGGCAGCCGCTACTCTTCCTGGGGTTTATTATGGATCCCAATTAGTTCCTGCAAAGTTCCCCCATTAGTTCCTGCCAAGGCAGCAGCTACTCTTCCCGGGGTTTACTATGGATCCCCATTAGTTCCTGCAGCAGCTACTCTTCCTTGGGTTCATTGTGGATCCCCATTAGTTCCTGCCAATGCAACAGCTACTCTTCCTGGGGTTTATTATGTATCCCCATTAGTTCCTGCCAAGGCAGCAGCTACTCTTCCTGGGGTTTATTATGGATCCCCATTAGTTCCTGCCAAGGCAGTAGCTACTCTTCTTGGTGTTTATTATGGACCCCGTTAGTTCCTGTCAAGGCAGCAGCTACTGTTCCCGGGTTTATTGTTGATCCCCATTAGTTCCTGCCAAGTCAGCAGCAACTCTTCCTGGGGTTTATTATGGATCCCCATTATTTCCTGCCAAGGCAGCAGCTACTCTTCCTGGGGCTTATTATGAATCCCCATTTGTTCCTGCCAAGGCAGCAGCTACTCTTCCTGTGGTTTATTATGGATCCCCATTAGTTCCTGCCAAGGCAGCAGCTACTTTTCCTGGGGTTTATTATGAATCCCCATTAGTTCCTGTTGCCTAGGAGGAAGCTACTCTTCCTGGGGTTTATTATGGATCCCCATTACTACTGCCAAGGCAGCAGCTACTCTTCCTGGGGTTTATTATGGATCCCCATTAGTTCCTGCCGAGGCAACGACTACTCTTCCTGGGGTTTATTATGGATCCCCATTAAATCATGCCAAGGCAGCAGCTACTCTTCCTGGGGTTTATTATGGATCCCCATTAGTTCCTGCCAAGGCAGCAGCTACTCTTCCTGGGGTTTTTTATGGATCCCCATTAGTTCCCGCCAAGGCAGCAGCTACTCTTCTTGGGGTTTATTATGGATCCCCATTAGTTCCTGCCAAGGCAGCAGCTACTCTTCCTGGGGTTTATTATGGATCCCCATTACTCCTGCCAAGGCAGCAGCTACTCTTCCTGGGGTTTATTATGGATCCCCATTAGTTCCTGCAGCAGATACTCTTCCTGGGGATTATTATGGATACCCATCAGTTCCTGTTGCCAAGGCAGCAGCTACTCTTCCTGGGGTTTATTATGGATCCCCATTAGTTCCTGCCAAGGCAGCAGCTACTCTTCCTGGGGTTTATTATGGATCCCCATTAGTTCCTGTTGCCAAGGCAGCAGCTACTCTTCCTGGGGTTTATTATGGATCCCCATTAGTTACTGCCAAGGCAGCAGCTACTCTTCCTGGGGTTTATTATGGATCCCCATTAGTTCCTGCCAAGGCAGCAGCTACTCTTCCTGTGGTTTAAATGGATCCCCATTAGTTCCTGCCAAGGCAGCAGCTATTCTTCCTGGGGTTTATTATGGATCCCCATTAGTTCCTGTTGCCATGGCAGCAGCTACTCTTCCTGGGGTGTATTATGGATCCCCATTACTCCTTCCAAGGCAGCAGCTACTCTTCCTGGGGTTTATTATGGATCCCCATTAGTTCCTGTCAATGCAGCAGCTACTATTCTTGGGGTTTATTATGGATCCCCATTAGTTCCTGCCAAGGCAGCAGCTACTCTTCCTGGGGTTTATTATGTATCCCCATTAGTTCCTTCAGCAGCTACTCTTCCTGTGGTTTATTATGGATCCCCATTAGTTCCTGTCAATGCAGCAGCTACTATTCTTGGGGTTTATTATGGATCCCCATTAGTTCCTGCCAAGGCAGCAGCTACTCTTCCTGGGGTTTATTATGTATCCCCATTAGTTCCTGCCAAGGCAGCAGCTACTCTTCCTGGGGTTTATTATGGATCCCCATTAGTTCCTGCCAAGGCAGCAGCTACTATTCCTGGGGTTTATTATGTATCCCCATTAGTTCCTTCAGCAGCTACTCTTCCTGTGGTTTATTATGGATCCCCATTAGTTCCTTCAGCAGCTACTCTTCCTGTGGTTTATTATGGATCCCCATTAGTTCCTGCAGCAGCTACTCTTCCTGGGGTTCATTATGGATCCCCATTAGTTCCTTCAGCAGCTACTCTTCCTGGGGTTTATTATGTATCCCCATTAGTTCCTTCAGCAGCTACTCTTCCTGTGGTTTATTATGGATCCCCATTAGTTCCTGCAGCAGCTACTCTTCCTGGGGTTCATTATGGATCCCCATTAGTTCCTGCCAAGGCAGCAGCTACTCTTCCTGGGGTTTATTATGTATCCCCATTAGTTCCTGCAGCAGCTACTCTTCCTGGGGTTTATTATGGATCCCCATTAGTTCCTGTTGCCATGGCAGCAGCTACTCTTCCTGGGGTGTATTATAGATCCCCATTACTCCTTCCAAGGCAGCAGCTACTCTTCCTGGGGTTTATTATGGATCCCCATTAGTTCCTGTCAATGCATCAGCTACTCTTCCTGGGGTTTATTATGGTTCCCCATTTGTTCCTGCAGCAGCTACTCTTCCTGGGGTTTATTATGGATCCCCATTAGTTCCTGTCAATGCAGCAGTTACTCTCCCTGGGGTTTATTTTGGATCCCCATTAGTTCCTGCCAAGGCAGCAACTACTCTTCCTGGGGTTTATTATGGATCCCCATTAGTTCCTGCCAAGGCAGCAGCTACTCTTCCTGGAGTTTATTATGTATCCCCATTAGTTCCTTCAGCAGCTACTCTTCCTGGGGTTTATTATGGATCCCAATTAGTTCCTGCCAAGGCAGCAGCTACTCTTCCTGTGGTTTATTATGGATCCCCATTAGTTCCTGCCAAGGCAGCAGCTACTCTTCCTGGGGTTTATTATGGATCCCCATTAGTTCCTGTCAAGACAGCAGCTACTCTTCCTGGGGTCCAGCAACATTAAGGCAGTTACACATATAACGTTACCATACATTCATAACAGATTTCACAACATATTAAAATGTATTTATATAGCCCTTCTAAAGCCTCTTAAGGCTAGGCAGAATACTGCCCCCTTTGGAGGAATTGCATGCCCATAGTAAACTGAAAAAAAATCTATCCAAAATTGCTAATATATGCATATAATAAAGCAGAGCTGGAGGCAGCCAAAGCTGAGTCAGGTTGGAGACCTGAGCCCACTCTTCGTGCTTACCGGAAGAAGCGCAGTACTGGTCAGGCACCGTGTTATGCGGTCAAGCGCACGGTGTCGCCAGTTCGCGCTCACAGCCCGGTGGGCTATAGGCCAGCCCCCCGCAAGTGACAAGCAAGAGTGGGCATCCAGCCAGGGTGTATTGTACAGGCCCAGCGGGATTGGTCTCCAGTACGCCGTTTCAGCCCTCGGTATCCTGCGCCGGCTCTGCATGCTGTGTCTCCCCGGGGCGCTGGGAGGGTGCAGTGCGTCCTATGCCTGCGCTCCACCTGTGCCGGGCGAATTTGGTTATGGAGCCTAAGGGAGAGGTGCGAGTGGTATGCATCAGAAGTCCACTGCTCACCCACAGCCCGGTTCAACCTGTGCCTGCACTCTGGATGATCCGGCCTAAAATGGTGATCCAGCCGCGAGGAGTGGTGCCAAGGCTGCGCACCAGGGCTCCAGTGCTCCCCCATTGCCCGGTCCATCCGGTGCCTCCTCCAAGCACCGGGCCTCCTGCAGGTCCTGTGGCAGCCCCACGCACCAGGCTGTATCTCCGTCTCCTCCCTCCATGTCCGCCCGTCTGTCAGGAGCTGCCAGAGCCGCCCTTCTGTCAGGAGCTGCCAGAGCCGCCCATCTGACCTGAGCTGCCAGAGCCGTCCGTCAGTCGGGAGCTGTCAGAGTCGCCCTTCACTCCGGGAACTGCCGGAATCGCCCATCCAGACCCTCCCCTATAGGTTCAGGTTTTGCGTCCGGAGTCCGCACCTTTGGGTCGGGGGGGGGGGGGGGGGAGGAGTACTGTCACATTCTGACCTTAGTTCTTTTGTTATGTCTTTGTTTTAGTATGGTCAGGGCGTGAGTTGGGTGGGTAGTCTATGTTCTTTTTTCTATGTTGTGGTTTTTGTGTTTGGCCTGGTATGGTTCTCAATCAGAGGCAGGTGTCGTTCGTTGTCTCTGATTGATAATCATACTTAGGTAGCCTTATCCCACCTGTGTGGGTGATTATTTTCTGTTCTGTGTTTTGCTTCACCGTTCAGGACTGTTCGTTTTGTCCTTTTATTGTTTTTGTTCAGTGTTCAGTATTGTTATTAAAACAATATGGACACTTAACACGCTGCACATTGGTCCTCCTCTTCTTCCACCCACGACGAGCGTTACACATGGAAATATATAACACATGGTCTTATGGAAATATATAACACATGGTCTTATGGGAATATATAACACATGTTCTTATGGAAATATATAACACATGGTCTTATGGAAACATATAACACATGGTCTTATGGAAATATATAACACATGGAAATATATAACACATGGTCTTATGGAAATATATAACACATGGTCTTATGGAAATATATAACACATGGTCTTATGGAAATATATAACACATGGAAATATATAACACATGGTCTTATGGAAATATATAACACATGGTCTTATGGAAATATATAACACATGGAAATATATAACACATGGTTTTATGGAAATATATAACACATGGTCTTATGGAAATATATAACACATGAAAATATATAACACATGGTCTTATGGAAATATATAACACATGGTCTTATGGAAACATATAACACATGGTCTTATGGAAATATATAACACATGGAAATATATAACACATGGTCTAATGGAAATATGTAACACATATGCCCATTATTTCCTGACAAGGCAGCAGCTACTCTTCCTGGGGTTTATTATGGATCCCCATTAGTTCCTGCCAAGGCAGCAGCTACTCTACCTGGGGTTTATTATGGATCCCCATTAGTTCCTGCCAAGGCAGCAGCTACTCTTCCTGGGGTTTATTATGGATCCCCATTAGTTCCTGCCAAGGCAGCAGCTACTCTTCCTGGGGTTTATTATGGATCCCCATTAGTTCCTGCCAAGGCAGCAGCTACTCTTCCTGGGGTTTATTATGGATCCCCATTAGTTCCTGCCAAGGCAGCAGCTACTCTTCCTGGGGTTTATTATGGATCCCCATTACTCCTGCCAAGGCAGCAGCTACTCTTCCTGGGGTTTATTATGGATCCCCATTAGTTCCTGCAGCAGATACTCTTCCTGGGGATTATTATGGATACCCATCAGTTCCTGTTGCCAAGGCAGCAGCTCCTCTTCCTGGGGTTTATTATGGATCCCCATTAGTTCCTGCCAAGGCAGCAGCTACTCTTACCTGCGGTTTATTATGGATCCCCATTAGTTCCTGCCAAGGCAGCAGCTACTCTTCCTGGGGTTTATTATGGATCCCCATTAGTTCCTGCCAAGGCAGCAGCTACTCTTCCTGGGGTTTATTATGGATCCCCATTAGTTCCTGTTGCCAAGGCAGCAGCTACTCTTCCTGGGGTTTATTATGGATCCCCATTAGTTACTGCCAAGGCAGCAGCTACTCTTCCTGGGGTTTATTATGGATCCCCATTAGTTCCTGCCAAGACAGCAGCTACTCTTCCTGTGGTTTAAATGGATCCCCATTAGTTCCTGCCAAGGCAGCAGCTATTCTTCCTGGGGTTTATTATGGATCCCCATTAGTTCCTGTTGCCATGGCAGCAGCTACTCTTCCTGGGGTGTATTATGGATCCCCATTACTCCTTCCAAGGCAGCAGCTACTCTTCCTGGGGTTTATTATGGATCCCCATTAGTTCCTGTCAATGCAGCAGCTACTATTCTTGGGGTTTATTATGGATCCCCATTAGTTCCTGCCAAGGCAGCAGCTACTCTTCCTGGGGTTTATTATGTATCCCCATTAGTTCCTTCAGCAGCTACTCTTCCTGTGGTTTATTATGGATCCCCATTAGTTCCTGTCAATGCAGCAGCTACTATTCTTGGGGTTTATTATGGATCCCCATTAGTTCCTGCCAAGGCAGCAGCTACTCTTCCTGGGGTTTATTATGTATCCCCATTAGTTCCTGCCAAGGCAGCAGAAACTCTTCCTGGGGTTTATTATGGATCCCCATTAGTTCCTGCCAAGGCAGCAGCTACTATTCCTGGGGTTTATTATGTATCCCCATTATTTCCTTCAGCAGCTACTCTTCCTGTGGTTTATTATGGATCCCCATTAGTTCCTTCAGCAGCTACTCTTCCTGTGGTTTATTATGGATCCCCATTAGTTCCTTCAGCAGCTACTCTTCCTGGGGTTCATTATGGATCCCCATTAGTTCCTTCAGCAGCTACTCTTCCTGGGGTTTATTATGTATCCCCATTAGTTCCTTCAGCAGCTACTCTTCCTGTGGTTTATTATGGATCCCCATTAGTTCCTGCAGCAGCTACTCTTCCTGGGGTTCATTATGGATCCCCATTAGTTCCTGCCAAGGCAGCAGCTACTCTTCCTGGGGTTTATTATGTATCCCCATTAGTTCCTGCAGCAGCTACTCTTCCTGGGGTTTATTATGGATCCCCATTAGTTCCTGTTGCCATGGCAGCAGCTACTCTTCCTGGGGTGTATTATAGATCCCCATTACTCCTTCCAAGGCAGCAGCTACTCTTCCTGGGGTTTATTATGGATCCCCATTAGTTCCTGTCAATGCATCAGCTACTCTTCCTGGGGTTTATTATGGTTCCCCATTTGTTCCTGCAGCAGCTACTCTTCCTGGGGTTTATTATGGATCCCCATTAGTTCCTGTCAATGCAGCAGTTACTCTCCCTGGGGTTTATTTTGGATCCCCATTAGTTCCTGCCAAGGCAGCAACTACTCTTCCTGGGGTTTATTATGGATCCCCATTAGTTCCTGCCAAGGCAGCAGCTACTCTTCCTGGAGTTTATTATGTATCCCCATTAGTTCCTTCAGCAGCTACTCTTCCTGGGGTTTATTATGGATCCCAATTAGTTCCTGCCAAGGCAGCAGCTACTCTTCCTGTGGTTTATTATGGATCCCCATTAGTTCCTGCCAAGGCAGCAGCTACTCTTCCTGGGGTTTATTATGGATCCCCATTAGTTCCTGTCAAGACAGCAGCTACTCTTCCTGGGGTCCAGCAACATTAAGGCAGTTACACATATAACGTTACCATACATTCATAACAGATTTCACAACATATTAAAATGTATTTATATAGCCCTTCTAAAGCCTCTTAAGGCTAGGCAGAATACTGCCCCCTTTGGAGGAATTGCATGCCCATAGTAAACTGAAAAAAAATCTATCCAAAATTGCTAATATATGCATATAATAATTATTATTGGATAGAAAACACTCTAAAGCTTCTAAAACCGTTGGAATTATGTCTGTAAGTATAGCAGAACTCACAGGGCAGGCATTCTTCCAAACTAGTTTTGGGATCATGAAAGTTGGGGCAACTTTGACGTGATCGCCCCCCACCCTTCCCAACCAGCTATGGATCTGGGGACACTTTCTATGTCTTCCACTAGATGCCCTCATTCAGTAGAGCGTTTAATAGTTCAAATCCTGCGAGTTTTGGCTCTATGGGAGTGAATTCAGTGAGTGTCGCGAGAAAATACCTGTGCGTTAGGGCGCGAATTGGTTACATTCATTCCTTTGTTGCTGCACTCCGGAGGAGAACTAACAATGACCGGTTGAATTGAAAATTGTTTTGTACGTTTTGAACATCTAGGCCATCATTGAAAATAAGAATTTATTCTTAACAGACCATTCTTCCTCTCATCCTCCTCCTCCTCCTCCTCCTCTTCCTTCCCAGGTTGTGGCATTGGGAGAGGTGACTGATGGGACGGTCGTCACGGTGATGGCAGGGAACGATGAGAACTACTCGGCGGAGCTGCGGAACGCATCGGGAGTGCTGAAGAACCAGGTGGCTCGCTTCAACGACCTGCGCTTCGTGGGCCGAAGTGGACGGGGTCAGTGTCTATATTACCTAGATCAGTATCTATGTCTCTATATCTATGATATTTCGGCCCGAGCTTCTAAGGATGCAGATCGTTTCAAACTGAATTTGAAATTGGGTTTTTATTTGGATCATGGTGACATTATTTCTGATCTGTGTTGGATCATGGTGACATTTTTTTTAAACTGTGTTGGATCATGGTGACATTAATTCCATGCCTCTGCTAGTATTTCCATGCCTCTGCTAGTATTTCCATGCCTCTGCTCCCCTCTGGGTATAGGGCACCCCTCAGCAGGAAAAACAAAACTAGACAATAATTTGTGCCAGGTGTGATATCCCTCCTAAATAGCTCGGGCTAATGTTCCTATCGACTCCATAAGGCCAGTAGGCTAGTATGTTTTTTGTAATGTTTTTTTCTTAATTATTATAATTATTATAATATTTTTATTTTTTATTATTGGTATGTCACTGTTATGAAAATTTTATTGTCAATTTTTGTTGTTGTATTTAAACGGCACTTTAAATGTGTACATGACACTGCAACAATATTTCCCCACGGGGACAATAAAGTCAGGAAGTCAGGAAGAAGACATAATAACCTTAAGGTGCTGGACCTGGTGAATCACATAGAGCTTGGGGTCATAACTGATGCAAGACCATTCACCCATCACTGTGAACTATATAACATGGTGGAGTGGCCCTCCTTCCTCCCAGAACACACTGGTACATATTTGTGTACAAGGCAGTGCTTGACCTCTTCCGTACATAATGTATCTTTCCTACTCAATAACAACATCACAATCCTACAGCCTCCACTCTGTCAGTGCTCTCATTCACAGGTCCTAGGGCAAGGACTGAAATGGGGAAACAATCATTCTCCTACAACGCTCCTTGGTCTTGGAACAAACTAAAAAAGACTTTCAAACCTGAGGAGAGGGTGTCTCTGTCTGAGTTGAAAACTTTGATAGAAGACAATATAATTGAGCGTTGTGATTGTTTTTAATGTTTTGTATTGAAGTATTGTGTTCTTGTGTTATGTGTACACACTGATGACTTCCTGCTGACCTCTTGACAGGTCCCCTTCCAAAATTAAAGGTTTCTAACGTCAAGGTTTCTAACTGTACACCGTACTGACCTCTTGGCAGGTCTTCTTCTGGTTAAATAACTGAACTTAGTGTCTATATTTCTATATCTAATACCTCTATATTATAAAAGAGGTCAGTGTCTATATATCTATACTATTAAAGAGGTCAGTGTCTATATCTCTATATCTATACCTCTATATTATTAAAGAGGTCAGTGTCTATATCTCTATACCTCTATATTATTAAATAGGTCAGTGTCTATATCTCTATACCTATACCGCTATATTCATAAAGAGGTCAGTCTCTATCTCTATATCTATACCTCTAGATTAGTAAAAAGGTCAGTGTCTATATCTATATATCTATGCCCCTATATTATTAAAGAGGTTGTTGTATATCTCTATATCTATACCTCTATATTATTAAAGAGGTCAGTGTCCATCTCTATATATATACCTCTATAATAGTAAAGAGGTCAGTGTACATCTCTATATGTCTACCTCTGTATTATTAAAGAGGTTATTGTCTATATCTCTATATCTATACCTCTACATTATTAGTGAGTTTATTGTCTACATCTCTATATATCTACCTCTCATTATTAAAGAGGTTATTGTCTATATATCTGTATATCTATACCTCTACATTATTAAAGAGGTTATTGTCTATATCTCTATATCTATACATCTACATTATTAAATAGGTTATTGTCTATATCTCTATATATCTATACCTCTACATTATTAATGATGTTATTGTCTATATCTCTGTATATCTACACCTCTTATTAAATAGGTTATTGTCTATATCTCTATATCTATACCTCTACATTATTAAAGAGGTTATTGTCTATATCTATACCTCTATATTACTAAAGAGGCCAGTGTCTATACCACTATATCTATACTTCTAGAAGTAAGGAGGTCAGTGTCTATGTCTCTACATCTATACCTCTATAATAGTAAGTAGGTCAGTGTCTATGTCTATATATCTATACCTCTATATTAGTAAAGAGGTCAGTGTCTATGTCTCTACATCTATACCTCTATATTAGTAGAGGTTATTGTATATATCTCTATATTTCTACCTCTACATTATTAAAGAGGTTATTGTCTATATCTATATATATATCTATACATCTACATTATTAATGAGGTTATTGTCTAAATCTCCATATCTATACCTCTATATTATTAAAGAGGTTATTGTCTACATCTCTATACATCTACCTCTATATTAATTAAGAGGTTATTGTCTACATCTCTATATATCTGCCTCTATATTAATTAACGAGGTCAGTGTCTATGTCTCTATATCTATACCTCTACATTATTAAAAGGGTTATTGTATATATCTCTATATATCTACCTCTACATTATTAAAGAGGTTATTGTCTATATCTCCATATCTATACATCTATATTATCAAAGAGGTTATTGTCTACATCTCTATATATCTACCTCTATATTAATTAAGATGTTATTGTCTACATCTCTATATCTCTATATAACTATAACTCTACATTATTAAAGAGGTTATTGTCTATCTCTATATCTATACCTCTATATCATTAAAGAGGTCAGTGTCTGTACCACTATATCTATACCTCTATATAATTAAGGAGGTCAGTGTCTATGTCTCTACATCTATACCTCTATATTGGTAAGGAGGTCAGTGTCTATGTCTATATATCTATACCTTTACATTATTAAAGAGGTTATTGTCTATATCTATACGTCTATATTATTAAAGAGGCTATTGTCTATATCCAGGGGTGAAAGTACATTTCTTCCCAGAATGGGACCTCCTATGTGTGCATGTGCACCCCAAAAAATGTACATTCTGGATGTTCTGGCGCCCCAGGCGAGACAAAAAATTGCCACACCGCTCCTTTCCCTGCTAAACTAGAACAGTGTATGTATAGCAGGGATCTGCAATAGGTTTGGCCGCGGGCCAATTCTTTCCTCAGCTAATAATCGGCAGAATAGGACACAATAGCAGCCCATTCATATGCCCGTGCCTCAAATGAAACAGCATGTTTAACACACCTGGTTAGTAGGTTATATAATCAGTTTAATAGGGAGGTTAATGTCTATACCATATCCTAATATTTTAAACTGATAAAATCCACCAATGTCTCTATTAAATGAGTTTGTAATATTTGTTTTTTTTGCGGCTGATTGTGGAAAAACAGCTTTACAATAAAGAGAAAATGTTGCTCTGAAAAAAATCTACAAAGAAAAGTGTATAATAAAAGTTGTTTCATTTTAGACTGAGAAATAGGCCTCCTTACCATTCTCCCAATGTCAAACCACGGCGTATATTCATAAAGAGGTCAGAGTCTATATCTCTATATCTATACCTCTACATTATTAATAGGCCTCCTTACCATTCTCCCAATGTCAAACCACGGTGTCTGCAACCAAATGGTGGCTGTTTGCAAATAAATATTACACACATTATCCTTATTATAATATTAATATATTATAACTATAGTTATATAATATTATAAATATTTTAATTATAATATAATATTATAAATATTATCCTTATTATAATATTAATATATTATAATTGTAATTATATCATATTATAAATATTATCCTTATTATAATATTAATATATTATAATTATAATTATTTCATATTATAAATATTATCCTTATTATTCTAAGCATGGCACTTTCTAAAGTGACCTTTGCCCCCAGAGGACTCGAACCGACGTAATTAATAGGGACAGAATAGCAGAGTCCAATTTTTAATCTTCTCGAAGGCCGCAGCTCATCTCCAGCAGGTCATGGAGAGGAATCAATATATCCTCATATGCATCAGATGTGTTTTTTTATGGGCATTTTAAAGATTTTAAAGATTGTTAAAGAATGCTTCATATTATCTGGATCATTTTTATATATTTAATATAAAGCTAACAATGGGTATCCTTTTGCCCTTTTCATTAACAAAGGGTATGGCATACCCTCACTTAATTTGAGCCCTGGTGTTATCCAAATCCACCAAGCCCTTCCTAGACACGGAGGTATATAGAAGTGCATGGTGACGGTATTGGAGGATTTGATTATACTGATAAATCTATGGATAGAATGAATGCTTCTGTCAAAACTCTTATTTTAGTTTTTATAGGAAGAAATAGGCTCCAACAATGCCCTCTTGTTGTAATGAAGGCAAATTAAAAAAGAAGACCATTGTTGAAATGAAATACTTTCAGCACCATTTGCTGTCCACATCTGTGTGATTATGCCGCCTTTGCTCCAAAGATGATGTCTATCCGCTTTGCCTTTATATTGGATTTTCTCCTGCACTCTCTCTCCTCATTAATACAATAATGATTTTAAAAGTCTGTCTTATGACATTGTAATACATTTGGTCTCCAGTTTATGGGCTACAGAAAAACGTCATAGAGTACTTATTTTCCTACCGCAGGGTACATAACATCTGTTAAATTAATTTGTTAAATTAATTTCGCTCTGGGGAGGCGCCCTGGGGAGGCACGCTGGGGAGGCGCCTTGGGGAGGCGTCCTGGGCATTTGATAAGCTGCGTCTCTCCAGCAACACCCTGGGGAGGCGCGCTGGGGAGGCACGCTGGGGAGGCACGCTGGGGAGGCACCCTGGGGAGGCACGCTGGAGAGGCACGCTGATAAGGCACGCTGGGGAGGCACGCTGGGCGTGGACATGCTACATATTTTACGTCCCTGCCGTGATGCCACTGGGTGAGAGAAGTTATCATTGTTTTTCGGCAGAATAATGTGAGGTGTTATGTGTTCTTGAAGGTGCATCTTGGTCAGTTTAGCTCAGAAGATTTCTCCCTGGTCAAACTTCAACTTTAGGTGGCTGCCTAATCCTGCCTCATGGGCAGCCGGCCCTGAGGCACAATCATATAATTATATTTACAATCCCTATTAATTCAATAGCATCTCTGTGGGCCTAGTTATTTGTCATTCAACTTTTCAAATGTGTTACCTTTTGTTTTGACATAAACACAACCAGTCGTAATCTTTTCATCTGATTGTCAAACAAACATTTCAAAGGGATCCTTCACCAGGCTACCAGCCCATGTTCATCCACTTGCAACAGCCTCCAAACAGTGGTGAAATGGAAAGAGACATTCTGTCACACACCAAGCGTCATGACATTGTTGATTGTTTTCAGGGCAGAAATAATGCCTCCACAGGTGTTCTCGCGCATCTCAGTTTCAGACAATCATCTCTGCCTTGTCAAAATGTCAGTGTTCTTGTCAAACCACATCCCATTTTGGAGTGTATGCTATACTACCTGTTTTCAAGCCCATTGGCTTATTTTTCATGCTTCTGGTGAAATGATACGTAGTGGTGTAATGATTCATAGTGGTGTAATGATTCATAGTGGTGTAATGATTCATAGTGGTGTAATGATACGTAGTGGTGTAATGATTCATAGTGGTGTAATGATTCATAGTGGTGTAATGATTCATAGTGGTGTAATGATTCATAGTGGTGTAAGGATTCATAGTGGTGTAATGATTCATAGGTGTGTAATGATTCTGTCACGCCCTGACCTTAGTTATCTTTGTTTTCTTTATAATTTGGTTAGGTCAGGGTGTGACATGGGTGTTTTGTGTTGGTTTTGTATTGTCTAGTTTTTTTTTTAATATGTTTATGGGTTTCCCTATTCTAGGTGTTTATATGTCTATGGTTGCCTAGATTGGTTCTCAATCAGAGGCAGCTGTTTATCGTTGTCTCTGATTGGGGACCATATTTAGGTAGCCACATTCCTTGGATAGTTTGTGGGTTGTTATTCTATGTGTATTCTATCTGTTCTGCCATATTGCTTCATGGTTCGTTTTGTTGTTTTGTTTAGTTCTGTTCAGTGTTCTCTCTTTAATTAAAGAGTTATGTTCACTTACCACGCTGCGCCTTGGTCTTCTCACTATGACAACCGTTACAGATTCATAGTGGTGTAATGGTTCAGTGGTGTAATGATTCACAGTGGTGTAATATACGACATTTTCCTGGACCTTTTATTTTAATTATTGTGATAGGCTCATGTTTGACAGGTTGTGATAGGCTCATGTTTGACAGGTACCGGGTACACCAGGTGCACCCAAGACAGTACAAATTGTAAAATGTCTACATATTCATATCTATCAATTCCATCTACATTTGATGTGAATTGCTAACTAATATTTAGATTTTTAGGATTACTGAAACATTTTTATATTAGTCATCAGTAATACTACTGGAATAAACCAGTGAGGTATTAGCTACATTAAGAGTACATAAAGAGGCAACCAGCCCATTTAAGCTAACATATACCCAAATAATACATTATTGCATGAAATTACTTTAGAAAGGGGCAGAAGACAAGGATGTTCTCTTTCCCCTTCCTGTTTGCACTGGCAATTGAACTGCTTGCAACAAGATTTAGACAGGACCCAAACGTAACAGGAGTCAGTATTGGTAAACATGAATATAAACTAAACTTATTTACAGATGATATCTTGATATACCAATATTGAAATCTCAATGGCCCCTTTGCTAAACGACAATCAATGCTGAAGCTGGGATCAGAATTGGGGAACAGACAGATAAAGGAGAGGTAATGACAGAGGTGATTGAGTCCAACACTATACATGCCAGCTACTACAGCAAGTGAAATCACTGCAACACTTAACAAAGAGCTGGGGGATCCATAATGGGGACCCATAATAAACCCCAGGAAGAGTAGCTGCTAATGGGGACCCATAATAAATACAAAGTAGAGGTATACCAGCATGGTGGAAAAGGGGCTATGCTAAAAGCCTACTAGTGGTTAGTTAGTTAGGGTAAGCCGATTTAGGGCTCCTGAGTGGCGCAGCGGTCTAAGGCACTGCATCTCAGTGCAAGAAGTAGCACTACAGACCTGGTTTGATTCTAGGCTGTATCACAACTGGCCGTTATTGGGATTCCCATAGGGCGGCGCACAATTGGCCCAGCGTCGTTAAGGACGTCATTGTGAATAAGATTTTTTTCGTGACTGACTTGCCTATTTAAATAAATTTAAAAAATGGCTAAAACTATTTTTTTTTGGCTGATGGTAGCTATAGCTAGCCATATGCTAACCTGAGTGCTCCTACTAGCAGCTGTAAATCCAGGTATAATGCCTACCACAAACATTGTCTACAATGATATCCTGCGAGTTATACCGGGAAATAAATGTCAGGCTGTTCAGCTAAAATAAAGACCTTGAAATAAACAATTGCTTTAATTTGATTGCTATTTGACCATTCATTTCTACAAAAGGAGCAGTATTACGCTGAAGGAGTTGTAGTAGCTAGGTTTCTTACTAGTTAGCTTGTAGCTAGGTTTCTTGCTAGTTAGCTACTAGCTAGGTTTCTTGCTAGGTAACTAGTAGCTAGGTTTCTTGCTAGTTAGCTAGTAGCTAGGTTTCTTGCTAGTTAGCTAGTAGCTAGATTTCTTGCTAGGTTTCTTGCTAGTAGCTAGGTTTCTTGCTAGTTAGCCCTCAATCTCACACAAATTATCAATGAACCTACCAGGTACCACCCCAAAGCTGTAAACAATGGCACCCTCATAGACATCATCCTAACCAATTTGCCCTCTAAATACACCTCTGCTGTTTCCAACCAAGATCTCAGCGATCACTGCCTCATTGCCTGCATCCGTAATGGGTCAGCGGTCAAACGACCCCCACCCATCACTGTAAAACGCTCCCTGAAACACTTCAGCGAGCAGACCGTTCTAATCGACCTGGCCGGGGTATCCTGGAAGGATATTGATCTCATCCCGACAATAGAGTATGCCTGGTTATTTTTTTTAAACGCCTTCCCCATCTTAAATAAGCATGCCCCATTCAAGAAATTTAGAACCAGGAACAGATATAGCTCTTGGTTCTCTCCAGACCTGACTGCCCTTAACCAATACAAAAACATCCTATGGCGTTCTGCATTAGCATCGAACAGCCCCCGTGATATGCAACTTTTCAGGGAAGCTAGAAACCAATATACACAGACAGTTAGAAAAGCCAAGGCCAGCTTTTTCAAGCAGAAATTTGCTTCCTGCAACACAAACTCAAAAACGTTCTGCGACACTGTAAAGTCCATGGAGAATAAGAACACCTCCTCCCAGCTGCCCACTGCACTGAGGATAGGAAACACTGTCACCACCGATAAATCCACTACAATTGAGAATTTCAACATGCATTTTTCTATGGCTGGCCATGCTTTCTACCTGGCTACCCCTACCCCAGTCAATAGCACTGCTGGGAGGAGGTGTTCTTATTCTACACCCCCACAGCAACTTGCCCAAGCCTTCCCCATTACTCCTTCTCCAAAATCCAGTCAGCTGATGTTCTGAAAGAGCTGCAAATTCTGGACCCCTACAAATCAGCCGGACAAGACAATCTGGACCCTTTCAGACCAAAATCTATCCTACCCTGCCTTTCTAAGGTCTTCGGAAGCCAAGTCAACAAACAGAATACCGACCATTTAGAATCCCACTATACCTTCTCCGCTATGCAATCTGGTTTCAGAGATGGTCATGGGTGTACCTCAGCCACGTAAAGGTCCTAAACGATATCTTAACCGCCATCGATAAGAAACAATACTGTGCAGCCATATTCATTGACCTGGCCAAGGCTTTCGACTCTGTCAATCAACACATCTTCATCGGCAGACTCAATAGCCTTGGTTTCTCAAAACCAAAAATTGCTTCGCCTGGTTCACCAACTACTTCTCTGATAGAGTTCAGTGTGTCAAATCGGAGGGCCTGTTGTCTGGGCCTCTGGCAGTGTCTATGGGGGTGCCACAGGGTTCAATTATTCTCTGTATACATCAATGATGTCGCTCTTGCTGCTGGTGAGTCTCTGATCCACCTCTACGCAGACGACACCATTCTGTATACTTCTGGCCCTTCTTTGGACACTGTGTTTTAACAACCCTCCAGACGAGCTTCAATGCTATACAACTCTCCTTCCGTGGCCTCCAATTGCTCTTAAATACAAGTAAAACTAAATGCATGCTCTTCAGCCGATCGCTGCCTGCACCTGCCTGCCCGTCCAACATCATTACTCTGGACGGTTCTGACTTAAAATATGTGGACAACTACAAATACCTAGGTGTCTGGTTACACTGTAAACTCTCCTTCCAGACTCATATCAAACATCTCCAATCCAAAGTTAAATCTAGAATTGGCTTCCTATTTCACAACAAAGCATCCTTCACTCATGCTGCCAAACATACCCTTGTAAAACTGACCATCCTACCGATCCTCGACTTCTGCGATGTCATTTACAAAATAGCCTCCAATACCCTACTCAATAAATTGGATGTAGTCTATCACAGTGCCATCCGTTTTGTCACCAAAGCCTCATATACTACTCATCACTGCGACCTGTACGCTCTCGTTGGCTGGCCCTCGCTTCATACTCGCCGCCAAACCCACATCTACAAGATCCTGCTAGGTAAAGTCCCCTCTTATCTCAGCTCGCTGGTCACCATAGCAGCACCCACCTGTAGCACATGCTCCATATCTCACTGGTCACGCCGAAAACCAATGCTTCCTTTGGCCTCATCTCCTTCCAGTTGTCTGCTGCCAATGACTGGAACGAACTACAAAAATCTCTGAAACTGGAAACACTTATCTCCCTCACTAGCTTTAAGCACCAGCTGTCAGAGCAGCTCACAGATTACTGCACCTGTACATAGCCCATCTATAATTTAGCCCAAACAACTACCTCTCCCCCTACTGTATTTATTTTGCTCCTTTGCACCCTATTATTTCTACTTTGCACATTCTTCCACTGCAAATCTACCATTCCAATGTTTTACTCGCTATATTGTATTTACTTCGCCACCATGGCCTTTTTTTTGCCTTTAGCTCTCTTATCTCACCTCATTTGCTCACATTGTACGTATATAGACTCATTTTTCTACTGTATTATTGACTGTATGTTTGTTTTACTCCACGTGTAACTCTGTTGTTCTATGTGTCGAACTGCTTTGCTTTATCTTGGCCAGGTCACAATTGTAAATAAGAACTTGTTCTGAACTTGCCTACCTGGTTAAATAAAGGTGAAATAAATGAATACAAATAAAAGTTAGCTAGTAAGTAGGTTTCTTGCTAGTTAGCTAGTAGCTAGGTTTCTTGCTAGTTAGCTAGTAGCTAGGTTTCTTGCTAATTAGCTAGTAGCTAGTAACTAGGTTTCTTGCTAGTTAGCTAGTAAGTAGGTGTCTTTCTAGTTAGCTAGTAGCTAGGTTTCTTGCTAGTTAGCTAGTAGCTAGGTTTCTTGCTAGTTAGCCAGTAGCTAGTTCTCTTGCTAGTTAGCTAGTAGCTAGGTTTCTTGCTAGTTAGCTAGTAAGTAGGTTTCTTGCTAGTTAGCTAGTAGCTAGGTTTCTTGCCAGTTAGCTAGTAGCTAGGTTTCTTGCTAGTTAGCTAGCTTTTTCCATCCTCCATACCATGCTAGAACCATGTGAGTGGGGCAGTCCTTTTCTCATGGCACAGTGCTCTTAGATACAGGAGCTGGTTAGTTTTTTATCATCTACTAGCATCATAACATGACAAAACTATTTGGGCACTTTAATACTTACTTACCCGATTCACATCCATCACTGAAGCTGTGGACTTCGAGCCTACATTGTGGACTTCGAGCCTACATTGTGGACCCTCGAGCCTACATTGTGGACTTCGAGCCTACATTGTGGACCCTCGAGCCTACATTGTGGACCCTCGAGCCTACATTGTGGACCCTCGAGCCTACATTAACTGTGGGTAAAGAAAAGGTTTTTAGCATCAGCTTCATGTTGAATCCACTCTTCCACTGTTGGTAGCCCTCATAATCGTTTGTTACAAAGTGAGACCTGTAAATAATAATTATAATTTGGTGGGTCCTTATATTTGTCGTATTTCACATATGTAGAAGTGTGATTTGGAAATGTGTTTCTTTGCATGTCCCAAATCCCCCTGAGACCCTCGTAGAGTGGGGTCTCGGCCAAGGTCAACCATTATCAATGGTGACCCTTGAGCAATTAGGATGAAGTGCCTTGCTCAAGGGCACATTAATAGATTGTTCACCTTGTCAGATGAAATGCCATGGGGGTTCCCCTGACACATCTGTCCGAAGTAGTAGGACTTTCTTCCCATGTTCCCATCTAGTTTGGACCAAACATGCCAGTAAACAGTGCACTACTACCACCACCAGGCCGTTCCTCTCTTGACACAATCCATTGTTGGTACATGAGTTTATGATAATGTCATTCAAATTACAAAAATATAATTGTAAATAAAAAAAAGTATAATATTGGTGGGGCATATTAATCTTCCGTTTAAGGGCTTTCTGTATAGTTGTCTAATGTTGGTGGGGCGTATTAATCATCCCTTTAAGGGCTTTCTGTATAGTTGTCAAATGTTGGTGGGGCGTATTAACCTTCCCTTTAAGGGCTTTCTGTATAGTTGTCTAATGTTGGTGGGGCATATTAACCATCCCTTTAAGGGCTTTCTGTATAGTTGTCAAATGTTGGTGGGGCGTATTAACCATCCCTTTAAGGGCTTTCTGTATAGTTGTCTAATGTTGGTGGGGCGTATTAACCATCCCTTTAAGGCTTTCTGTATAGTTGTCTAATGTTGGTGGGGCGTATTAACCTTCCCTTTAAGGGCTTTCTGTATAGTTGTCTAATGTTGGTGGGGCGTATTAACCTTCCCTTTGAGGGCTAGTTAGTTTCCCAAATATAGAAAAGATATGTATGGCTCCACCATTCTCTAAACACTCATCAAGGACAATACACAACACCACAACAAAAACAACACCACAACAACAACAGCGAAAACAGCAACAACTGCAGTAACAACAACAACAGCAACAGCAGCAACAACAACAATAGCAACAAAAACAATAACAACAACAATAACAACAGCAACAACAGCAAAAACAACAGCAACAACAATAGCAACAAGAACAGCAACAACAACAAGAACAGTAACAACAACAACAGCAGCAACAACAGCAACAACAACAACAACAACAACAGCAACAGCAACAGCAACAACAGCAACAACAACAACAACAACAACAGCAACAGCAACAGCAACAACAACAACAGCACCAACAGCAACAACAACAACAACAACAACAGCAACAGCAACAACAGCAACAACAACAACAACAACAACAACAGCAACAGCAACAGCAACAACAACAACAGCAACATCAACAACAAGAACAACAACAGCAACAACATCAAAAACAACAACAAAAGCAACAGGTTGAGGCCAATCATAACTGAGAACCATAATGGATCATTGATCAGGTTGAGCCTTGGTTCAGTTGCCAAGAGGGGAATCTCTGGTGTAACCTCTATACACACACACACACACACATACACACACACACACACACACACAAACAACACAGACACACACAGACAGACAGACAGACAGACAGACAGACAGACAGACAGACAGACAGACAGACAGACAGACAGACAGACAGACAGACAGACAGACAGACAGACAGACAGACAGACAGACAGACAGACAGACAGACAGACAGACAGACAGACAGACAGACAGACACGTTGAGGCTGAGGATACTAGTGCTGAAAGATTAGTGGTTTTTGAAGTTGGATTTTGTTTCAGTTCATTAAGTTAAACAAACAGTTTTTTTCGGTTTTGATAATTGTTTTGGACATTAAATGCGCTGTGCATTATGTGGGCTGAGGGCTGTAACAACACAGAATAAAACTGTTCATAAAAGTCCCCTGAGGGTAATGACTGTCCGTTACTGCTGATCATTAACCATCAGTTATTCACATTACTTTAAGAAAATATTAGTTTTATTTGATGCCTTTACTATTTATTTCCAAGTCATCATCTCATCTCTATGGAGCTGGTGTCTATTCTGTGTGACAAAACCACTACTTTAGTAGTTCTCCAAAGCCAAAGTGGCGCAGCGATCTAAGGCACTGCATCTCGGTCTACAGTCGCTGGTTTGAATCCAGGCTGTATCACATCCGGCCGTGATTGGGAGTCCCATAGGGCGGTGCACAATTGGCCCAGCGTCGTCCGGGTTTGGCTGGGGTAGGCCGTCATTGTAAATAAGAATTTGTTCTTAACTGGCTTGCCGAGTTAAATTAAATGAAGAAAGCATACTTTTATGATACCAACTATCAATCAGTTATATCATGCATTTCCAGGAAGACACTGCTCTTTATCCCTCTTGTTTTTCTCTTTTCTCTTGGAGTCTTCCCAACACAGAATGGACAAGTTGGCGTTATTGGATGGATTATTGTAATTGTAGTTAATTACCATGTTTTTTTGCGCTAAACTATGTAGAATATTGGCCTGTTGGAAATTACATCTCCCTACTAGATTGCACAGTTCAGATTGGTCTGATATATCTCTAGACAAACTGTGCTCTCCTTGAGCTCATATAAAATCTAAAAATGGAATTCAAATAATTGAACCAACGTTGGTCAACTCGTTGTTCAAAAAATGAAAAATCCCTGATTTTACTGTAAGTCAGTAGGAGGATGTAATGAGGTGTACAGAGACACTTTCTCTGTGTTTCTCTCTCTCTCTGTCTCTCTCTCTCTCTCTCTCCCTCTCTCTGTCTCTCTCTCTCTCTCTCTCTCCCTCTCTCTCTCTCTCTCTCTCTCTCTCTCTCTCTGTCTCTATCTCCCTCTCTCTCTCTCTTTCCCTCTCTCTTTCCCCCTTTCCCTCTCTCTTTCCCTCTCTCTCTCTCTCTCTCTGTCTCTATCTCTCTCTCTCTCCCCCCCCTCTCTCTCCCACCCCTCTCTCTCTCTCTCTGTCTCTCTCCCTCGCTTTCTCTCTCTCTGTCTCTCTCTCTCTCTCTGTCTCTCTCTCTCTGTGTCTGTCTGTCTGTCTGTCTGTCTGTCTGTCTGTCTGTCTGTCTCGGCTCGTCTCGCCCGCTCTATCAGGGAGGTGGAGCATGAGTGAGTGAGACAGGACCTGTAAGATGGTGAACTATGCCTGGTCCATAGCGATCCTGACGTGCAAATCAGTCGTCCGACCTGGGTATAGGGGCGAAAGACTAGTCGAACCATCTAGTAGCTGGTTCCCTCCGAAGTTTCCCTCAGGATAGCTGGCGCTTATGGTCTCGCAGTTTTATCTGATAAAGCGAATGATTAGAGGTCTTGGGGCCGAAAGGATCTCAACCTATTCTGTACATTTCCTTGAATTTGATCTGACCTGGGTACTGTGAAAATACGCCTGTCTGGATGGGGTAAGTGCTGTGTGTAAGTTGACAATTTGTGACGCAGTCAGTCTTTTCTCAATTCTTAGCCAAGAGAGACATGAGTAGCATTGATATTAGCCTTCTGACTAAAATGAAGAGCAACAAGACATGTTGCTCTGTTCTGAGCCAGCTGCAGCTAAACTAGGTCTTTCTTTTCAGCACTTTACCATATGACTGGACAATAATCAAGATTAGACTAAACTAGAGCCTGCAGGACTTGCTTTGTGGAGTGTGGTGTCAAAAAAGCAACTAGGTCTAGAACTTAGCGAATTATTTGTACCAAATACAATGCTCTTAGTTTTAGAGATGTTCAGGACCAGTTTATTACTGGCCACCCATTCCAAAACAGACTGCAACTCTTTGTTAAGGGTTTCAGTGACTTCATTAGCTGTGGTTGCTGATGCATATCTGGTTGAAGCATCAGCATAAATGGACACACTTTGTTTAATGCCAGTGGCAGGTCATTGGTAAAAATAGAAAAGAGTAGCAGGCCTAGAGAGCTGCCCTGCGGTACACCACACTTTACATGTTTAACATTAGATAAGCTTCCATTAAAGAAAATCCTTCGAGTTATTAGATTATATTATTATTATATTTATATTATATTATATTGTTATATTAGATAGATAGCTCTGAATCCACAATATGGCAGAGGTTGAAAATCCTTAACCTGTTGGTACTAGGGGGCAGTATTTTCATTTTTGGAAAAAAAGCGTTCCCGTTTTAAACGGGATATTTTGTCAGGACAAGATGCTAGAATATGCATGTAATTGACAGCTTTGGATAGATAGAAAACACTCTAACGTTTCCAAAACTTTAAAGATATTGTCTGTGAGTATAACAGAACTGATGTTGCAGGCGAAAGCCTGAGAAAAATCCAATCCGGAAGTGCCCCAGGTTTTGAAAGCGCTGCGTTCCAATGAGTCCCTGTTGAGCTGTGAATGTGTCATTGACGAGCTTACGCTTTCTACGTATTCCCCAAGGTGTCTACAGCATTGTGACATAGTTTTACGCATTTCTGTTGAAGAATAGCCGTATGCGGCTACATTGCGTAAGTGGTCACATGGTGGCTCCGAGAGAGATTCTCGCGTAAAATACAGAGGTAGCGATTACTCCAATCGGTCCTAGAGAAAAAGGAATTGTCCCGACAGATATATTATCGAATAGATATTAGAAAAACACCTTGAGGATTGATTATAAACAACGTTTGCCATGTTTCTGTCGTTATTATGGAGCTAATTTTGAATATTTTTCGGCGTTGTCGTGACTGCAATTTCCGGGCGATTTCTCAGCCAAACGTGAAGAACAAACAGAGCTATTTCGCCTACAAAAATAATATTTTGGGAAAAAATGAACTTTGGCTATCTACCTGGGAGTCTCGTGAGTGAAAACATCCGAAGTTCATCAAAGGTAAACGATTTAATTTGATTGCTTTTCTGATTTCCGTGACAAGGTTGCCTGCTGCTAGCAAGGCATAATGCTATGCTAGGCTATGATAAACTTACACAAATGCTTGTCTAGCTTTGGCTGTAAAGCATATTGAAAATGTGAGATGACAGGGTGATTAACAAAAGGCTGAGCTGGGTTCCAATATATTTCACTGGTGATTTTCATGAATAGGAAGATTTTCTAGGAAGATTTATGTCAGTTGCGTTATGCTAATTAGTGTCAGGCGATGATTACGCTCCCGGACCCGGGTTTGAGAGTCACAAGAAGTTTTAACACATAAGTGTTTTCAACAGCAGGTTATGGTCAATAATATCAACGGCTGCACTGAAATCTAACAGTACAGCTCCCACTATCTTCTTATTATCAATTTATTTCAACCAATCATGAGTCATTTCTGTCACTGCAGTGCATGTTGTTTTTACTTTTTCTTTATTTCACCTTTATTTAACCAGGTAGGCTAGTTGAGAACAAGTTCTCATTTACAACTGCGACCTGGCCAAGGTAAAGCAAAGCAGTTCGACAAAAACAACAACACAGAGTTACACATGGAATAAACAAACATACAGTGAATAACACAACAGAAAAAAACAATGAGCTGAAAGTCTGTTGTTAATTTGTTTACAGAGAAATAGTTGGGGCGGCAGGTAGCCTAGTGTTTAGAGCGTTGGACTAGTAACCGAAAGATTGCGAGATCAAATCCCAGAGCTGACAAGGTAAAAATCTGTCGTTCAGAACAAGGCAGTTATTAACCCACTGTTCCTAGGCCGTCATTGTAAGTAAGAATCTGACTTGCCTAGTTAAATAAAGGTAATTTAAAAAATTGCATTGTATTTGGGCAAACACAATTTGTTTTTCAAACAGTTTGTTAAGAGCTGGCAGCAAGCTGATTGGTCTGCTGTTAGAACCAGTAAAGTCCACTTTACCACTCTTGGGTAGCGGAATGACTTTGGCTTCCCACCAGGCCTGAGGACAAAGACTTTCCTCTAGGCTCCGATTAAAGATATGACAGATAGGAGTGGCTATAGAGTCAGCTACCATCCTCAGTGGCTTTCCATCTAAGTTGTCAATGCCAGGAGGTTTGTCATTGTTGATCGTTAACAATAATTTCCCCACCTCTCCCACACTAACTTTACAAAATTACTTTCATTATTTGTTTTCTTGTACATTAGTACGATGGCTCACTGTTTGTTGTTGGCATTTCCTGCCTAAGTTTGCCCACTTTGCCTATGAAGTAGTAATTCAAATAATTGTCAACATCAAATGGTTTTTTGGTAAATAAGCCATTTGATTGGATGAAAGATGGAGTTGAATTTGTCTTTCTGCCCATAATTTCATCCAAAGTGTTTTTCCATCATTCTTTATATATTTGATCTTGGCTTCATAATACAGTTTTTTCTTAATTTTGTTGAGTTTAGTCACATCATTTCTCAATTTGCAGTAAGTCAGTCAGATGTACAGCCAGACTTATCAGCCACTCCTTTTGCCCCATCTCTTTCAACTATATAGTTTTTCAATTCCTCATCGATCCATGGAGCCTTAACAGTTCTAAGTCAGTTTCTTAATTAACAGGTGAATGTTTATCAACAATTGGAAGAAGCAATTTCATAAATTCATCAAGTGCAACGTCTGGATGCTCCTCATTAATCACATCAGACCGACAAATATGTTTAACGTGATCCACATAAGAGTCAGAGCAAAATATTTTGTATGATCTCTTATACACTATTTTAGGCCCAGTTGATGGAACTTTAGCTTTCCTGTATATAACCACTATATTGTGATCACTGCATCCAATGGGTTCAGATACAGCTTTAGAACCAAGTTCTACATTATTAGTAAAAATGTGATCGATACAGATGATCTTGTTCCTGTAGTATATAGAGTGTATTTACAGTATAGAGTGTAAATATAGAGTGTATTTACAGTATAGAGTGTATATATAGAGTATATTTACTGTATAGAGTGTATATACTGAGTGTATATATGTAGTGTATATATATAGGGTGTATATATAGAGTGTATTTACAGTATATAGTGTATATATAGAGTGTATATATGGAGTGTACATATGGAGTGTATATATAGAGTGTATATATAAAGTGTATATATGGAGTGTATACTTAGAGTGTATATATAGAGTGTATACTTAGAGTGTATATATGGAGTGTATACTTAGAGTGTATATATGGAGTGTATACTTAGAGTATATATATGGAGTGTATATATGGAGTGTATATATGGAGTGTATACTTAGAGTATATATATGGAGTGTATACTTAGAGTGTATATATGGAGTGTATACTTAGAGTGTATATATGGAGTGTATATATGGAGTGTATGTATGGAGTGTATATATAGAGTGTATATATGGAGTGTATGTATGGAGTGTATATATGGAGTCTATATATGGAGTGTATATATGGAGTGTATATATGGAGTGTATATATGGAGTGTATATATGGAGTGTACATATGGAGTGTATATATGGAGTGTATACTTAGAGTGAGCGACTCTTTATTTATTTTTTCAGTTTACAGTTTATTCGTCGTTAATCAACTCCTCGACACTAACTTTTTTCTCTGGGTGTGTGCCAGCTCATGCTCTTTATTTGACTAATGTGAAGTGTATACTTAGAGTGTATATATGGAGTGTATATATGGAGTGTATACTTAGAGTGTATATATGGAGTGTATACTTAGAGTGTATATATGGAGTGTATATATGGAGTGTATGTATGGAGTGTATATATAGAGTGTATATATGGAGTGTATGTATGGAGTGTATATATGGAGTCTATATATGGAGTGTATATATGGAGTGTATATATGGAGTGTATATATGGAGTGTATATATGGAGTGTACATATGGAGTGTATATATGGAGTGTATACTTAGAGTGAGCGACTCTTTATTTATTTTTTCAGTTTACAGTTTATTCGTCGTTAATCAACTCCTCGACACTAACTTTTTTCTCTGGGTGTGTGCCAGCTCATGCTCTTTATTTGACTAATGTGAAGTGTATACTTAGAGTGTATATATGGAGTGTATATATGGAGTGTATACTTAGAGTGTATATATGGAGTGTATACTTAGAGTATATATATGGAGTGTATACTTAGAGTGTATATATGGAGTGTATACTTAGAGTATATATATGGAGTGTATATATGGAGTGTATACTTAGAGTATATATATGGAGTGTATACTTAGAGTGTATATATGGAGTGTATACTTAGAGTATATATATGGAGTGTATATATGGAGTGTATACTTAGAGTGTATATATGGAGTGTATACTTAGAGTATATATATGGAGTGTATACTTAGAGTGTATATATGGAGTGTATACTTAGAGTGTATATATGGAGTGTATACTTAGAGTGTATATATGGAGTGTATGTATGGAGTGTATATATAGAGTGTATATATGGAGTGTATGTATGGGGTGTATATATGGAGTGTATATATAGAGTGTATATATGGAGTGTATATATAGAGTGTATATATAGAGTGTATATATAGAGTGTATATATGGAGTGTATATATGGAGTGTATATATGGAGTGTATATATAGAGTGTATATATGGAGTGTATATATGGAGTGTATATATGGAGTGTACATATGGAGTGTACATATGGAGTGTATATATGGAGTGTGTATATGGAGTGTATATATGGAGTGTACATTTGGAGTGTATATATGGAGTGTACATATGGAGTGTATATATGGAGTGTACATATGGAGTGTATATATGGAGTGTGTATGTGGAGTGTATATATGGAGTGTATATATGGAGTGTACATATGGAGTGTATATATAGAGTGTACATTTGGAGTGTATATATGGAGTGTACATATGGAGTGTATATATGGAGTGTACATATGGAGTGTATATATGGAGTGTGTATATGGAGTGTATATATGGAGAGTACATTTGGAGTGTATATATGGAGTGTACATATGGAGTGTATATATGGAGTGTACATTTGGAGTGTATATATGGAGTGTACATATGGAGTGTATATATGGAGTGTATATATGGAGTGTATATATGGAGTGTATATATGGAGTGTATATATGGAGTGTACATTTGTAGTGTATATATGGAGTGTACATATGGAGTGTATATATGGAGTGTATATATGGAGTGTATATATGGAGTGTATATATGGAGTGTATATATGGAGTGTACATATGGAGTGTATATATGGAGTGTATATATGGAGTGTATATATGGAGTGTATATATGGAGTGTACATATGGAGTGTATATATGGAGTGTATATATGGAGTGTATATATGGAGTGTATATATGGAGTGTATATATGGAGTGTACATATGGAGTGTATATATGGAGTGTATACTTAGAGTGAGCGACTCTTTATTTATTTTTTCAGTTTACAGTTTATTCGTCGTTAATCAACTCCTCAACACTAACTTTTTTCTCTGGTGTGTGCCAGCTCATGCTCTTTATTTGACTATAGCAACACCCCAAAAGAAAAGGCTTTAGATGTGCCAAGTGAACCTGCCACCACAACACTTCAATAACACTTGACATAAGATCTTCTCTAAGCATTACAGGGATATGGCTCTGAATATATACAGCAACACCTCCCCCATATGCGTTCCTGTCTCTTCTATCATCAATGTTATATCCTTGTATTGCTACTGCTGTGTCATCAAATTAATTATCTAAGTGATTCTCAGAAATGGCTAATATATGAATGTTATTTGACATTAGCAAGTTATTGATTTCATGAACCTTATTTTTAAGGCAACATTCAATATTTTATCGTATTATATTTTCATTGTATTATGTATTGTGTTATATACAGAGCATTCAGAAAGTATTCTGACCCCTACATTACAGCCGTATTCTAAAATGTATTAAAAATATATATAATTCACATCAATCTACACAAAATTCCCCATAATGACAATATAATGGGACACTGAAGGACATTCAGAAACTTGTACCGAAGCCACTCTTGCGTTGTCTTGGCTGTGTGCAAGTCGTTGTCCTGTTGGAAGGTGAACCTTCGTCCCACTCTGAGATCTTAAGCACTCTGGAGCAGGTTTTCACCAAGTATCTCTCTGTACTTTACTCCGCTCATCTTTCCCTCGATCCGGACTAGTCTCCAAGTCTCTGCCACTGAAAAACATCCCCACAGCATGATGCTGCCACCACCATGCTTCACCTTCGGGATGATGCCAGGTTTCCTCCAGGCGTGACACTTGGCATTCTGGCCAATCTTGGTTTCATCAGACCAGACAATCTTGTTTCTCATGGTCTGAGAGTCTTTAGGTGCCTTTTGGCAAACTCCAAGCGGGCTGTCGTGTGCCGTTTACTGAGGAGTGGCTTCCGTCTGGCCACTCTACCTTAAAGTCCTGATTGGTGGAGTGCTGCACAGATGGTTATCCTTCTGGAAGGTTCTCCCATCTCCACAAAGGAACTCTAGAGCTCTGTCAGAGTGACCATCAGGTTCTTGGTCACC